>NW_026057585.1:20621757-20788960 GCF_023721935.1 Panthera uncia | reverse complement strand
ATATATTTAAAAAAAAAAAAAAAAAGGCGGGGGGGGCACCTGGGTGGCTCAGGCAGTTAGTTAAGTGTCCTACTCTTGGTTTCAGCTCAGGTCATGGTCTTGCAGTTCATGAGTTCAAGCCCTGCAGTGGGCTCTGGGCTGACAATGTGAAGCCTGCTTGGGATTCTCTCTTTCTTCCTCTCTCTGTCCCTCCCCCACTGGTGCCATCTCTGTCTTTCTCAAAATAAACAAACTTTAAAAAAAAAAAAAAAAAAAAAAAAAGGAAAGAAAACCTTAAAAAAAAAAGGTCCTATCATACTTAACAAATTTATTTAAAAAAAAAGTCAATAAAGTATTCTTTAGATAATACTGGAAGAATCACATTAATATAATTTTATAAGCTTATTAATGATACTGTTGCATATATTACAAATGTCTATATTGCATTAGCTTTGGGGGGAAAAGGGAGGAGGAAAGGCCCACAGAATAAAGTTCTTCCCCCAACCCCAAAATATCTTGTAGAAAAGTCTGAGCTTTCAGAAAATATAGTACTTGAAATCACAAATCGTAGTTTCTCCATTATAATGGTTGTTATGGGAACAATATAAAACATATCAATAAAAACTCATAAAAATGCTATTTCCAAAAATAAATGTCATACTCTGAACAGTACATAAATTCACATAACATCCTCCCTACAAGTTAGATTTCATATTAGTAGAATTGGATTCTAGCCCACCTTTGCCACCTAGGAGCAGTGACCTTAAACTCTCAATTCAGACATATAAAAGCTGCTCTAAGCCAGGTAGTATGATGGATGCTAGGAATACAAACAGAAATAAACATGGTCCATGTCCTCAAATTGAGATCAGATTAAATGACTCTACTCAGATTTGCTTGATTTAAGTGCTTCAAGAGAAGGAAGGGAAGGGTTACTAACACTTACTGACTACCCGTGCTTTACATGTATCTTACATAACAATAATCTTATTAAGTAAATATTATGTCTGTCTTAGAAAGGAAGAACTGAGGTGCACAAGTTACAAACGTGGTTAAGGTCACCTTGCAGAGGTGACCAAATTAGAACTCAGACATTACACCTGCACTATGCTATCTGATAAATGAATAAAGACAATTAATCTCAACCTAGGCAACTGAAAAATTCCTTATAGTGAAGGGATTTAAGACAGACTTTGAAGGCTATGAAAGAAAAAGCAGCTGGGGCAGGGAGAATAGCATGAATAAAGGTATGGTATTGAGATTATCAGGCACAATCAAGGGATAACAAATAGTCTTGTATGACTAGTATACAGGCAGAAGAAGTTACAAAACAAAAATGAAAAGGCAGGTGTCAAACCATGGGCTTCAAAATTTTGCATTACTTTCCTCCAGAGTTCTCTGAGCATTATCACTATCTTTCACTGAAGTTTCTCCTTCTCTATGACTTCAGAACACTGATGTCACTTCATGTATTAATCACACTTTAATAATAACTAATGTTTGGGCAATCCCTATCAATATAGCACCAGCATTCTTTTTTTTAAAATTTTGTTAATGTTTTTATTTATTTTTGAGAGAGAGAGACAGACACAGAGCATAAGTGGGGAAGGGGCAGGCAGAGAGAGAGGGAGACACAGAATTTGAAGCAGGTTCCAGGCTCCAAGCTGTCAGCACAGAGCCTGACGTGGGTCTCAACCTAGTGAACCATGAGATCGTGACCTGAGCAGAAGTCAGACGTTTAACCGACTGAGCTACCCATGCCCCCCCAACACCAGCATTCTTCACAGGGCTAGAGCAAGCAATCCTAAAATTTGTATGGAACCAGGAAAGAGCAGGAATAGCCAAAGCAATCCTGAAAAAGAAAACCAAAGCTGGAGGCATCACAATTCGGGACTTCAAGCTGTATTACAAAGCTGTAATCATCAAGACAGTATGGTACTGGCACAAAACCAGACACACAGATCAATGGAACAGAATAGAGAATCCAGAAATGGACCCACAAATGTATGGCTAACTAATCTTTGACAAAGCAGGAAAGAATATCCAATGGAAAAAAGACGGTCTCTTCAGCCAATGGTGTTGGGAAAACTGGACAACGACATGCTTGAAAAATGAAAATGAAAATGAAAAATGAAAATGCATGAAAAATGAACCCGGACCACTTTCTTACACCATATACAAAAATAAACTCAAAATGAATGAAAGACCTAAACATAAGACAGAAAGCCATCAAAATCCTAAAGAAAACAAGCAACAACCTCTTTGACCTTGGCCACAGCAACTTCTTACTTGACATGTCTCTGGAAGCAAGGGAAACAAAAAGCAACAATGAACTACCAGGGCCTCATCAAGATAAAAATCTTCTGCAGAGGGAAGGAAACAATCACCAAAACTATAAAAGGCAACTAATGACAGAATGGGAGAAGATATTTGCAATGACATATCAGATAGAGTTAGTATACAAAATCTATAAAGAACTTACCAAACTCAGCACCCAAAAAACAATCCAGTGAAGAATGGGCAGAAGACATGAATAAACATTTTTCCCAAGAAGACATCCAGATGGCTAACAGACACACGAAAAGATGCTCAACATCACTCATTATCAGAGAAATACAAATCAAAAGCACAATGTGATACCACCTCGCACCTGTCAGAGTAGCTAACATTAACAACTCATGCGATAACGGATGTTGGCTAGGATACGGAAGAGGAACCCTTTTGCACTGCTGGTGGGAATGCAAACTGGTGCAGCCACTCTGGAAAACAGTATGGAGGTTCCTCAAAAAATTAAAAATAGAACTACCCTATGACCCAGCAATTGCACTACTAGGCATTTATCCAAGGGATACAGGTGTGCTGTTTCAAAGGGACACATGCACCCCCATGTTTATAGCAGCACTATCAATAATAGCCAAAGTATGGAAAGACCCCAAATGTCCATCAACTGATGGATAAAGATGATGTGGTGTATACATACACACATACACACACACACACAATGGAATATTACTCGATCAAAAAGAATGAAATCTTGCCATTTGAAGCAATGTGGATGGAAACTAGAGTGTATTATGCTAAGCAAAATCAGTCAGAGAAAAAGTATCATATGACTTCACTCATATGTGGAATTTAAGATACAAAACAGATGAACATAAGGGAAGCAAAAATAATATAAAAACAGGGAGAAGGACAAACCATAAGAGACTCTTACATACAGAAAACAAACTGAGGGTTGCTGGAGGTGTTTGGGGTGGGGGGATGGGCTAACTAGGCAAGGGACATTAAGGAGGACACTTGTTGGGATTAACACTGGGTGTTATATACAAGTGATAGATCACTAAATTCTACTCCTGAAATTATACTATATGTTAACTTAGATGTAAATTCAAAAAAATAAATTACAGATAAATAAATAAAAATGATATTCCTAAGAAAAACAAGAACTACTGTTTGGGGTGCCTGGCTGGCTCAGTCGGTTAAGTGTCCAAGTCTTGATTTCAGCTCAGGTCACGATCTCATGGCTTGTGGAATGGAGCCCTGTGTTGGGCTGTGTTGACAGTGAGAATCTGCTTGGGATTCTCTCTCTGCTCCTGCCCCACTCGCTTGCGCTCTCTCTCAAAATAACTAAACAAACATTTAAAAATAATAATAATAACTAACATTTGCTGAATGTTTATTATGTTCCAAGCACTGTTCTAAGCCCTTTGTATTAACTCATTTCATGCTCATAATAATCCCATGAGGCAGGTACTTTCATCATCAACAATTTTCTCATCATCAACTTAAAGGTGAAACAGGGGGCATGTGGGTGGTTCAGTCGGTTGAGTGTCCAACTTCAGCTCAGGTCATGATCTCACAGTTTGTGGGTTTGAGCCCCACATTGGGCTTTGTGCTGACAGTGGGAAGCGTGCTTTGGATCCTCTGTCCCCTTCTCTGTCTGCCCCTCCCCTGCTCTCACTTTCTCTTAAAAATAAATAAAAAAAAAAGATGAGACACAGAGAAAATGACTGTACAAAATCAAACAGTCAACGAGTGGCAGAAGTGGAATTTAAACCCAGAAAATGTGGCTCCAGAGCCTGAACTCTTATCCTGTGCTATGCTGCTTCACCAAAGATCTTTTTGTTTCCCCTATTAAAGTGTAAGTTCCCTGAGGCCTAACATGAAAACTGTTCTTGTTGCTGTTGTTGGGAGACAGGAGAGTGAAGAGGAAGAAAGCTTGACAGTCTCAGCTAGTAGGACAATTCCTAGGGTACATAGTATTCATAAATATTTGTTGAGCTGAACTGACCCTGAATATTTAACTAAAATCTGGGTTTTTTTCCCTATAGGTCAGGGATCAGCACATTTTCTGTAAAGGGCCAGACAGTAAATACTTTAGGCTTTGCGGGCCATAAGGTCTCTGTCACAATTATTTATATCTGCCCTGATGGCACAAAAGCAGCCATACAGGGGCACCTGGGTGGCTCAGTCGGTTGAGTGTCCGACTTTGGCTCAGGTCATGATCTCAAGGTCCGTGAGTTCGAGCCCCGCGTCAGGCTCTGTGCTGACAGCTCAGAGCCTGGAGCCTGTTTCAGATTCTGTGTCTCCCTCTCTCTGACCCTCCCTCGTTCATGCTCTGTCTCCCTCTGTCTCAAAAATAAATAAACGTTAAAAAAAAATTTTTTTTAAAGAAAAAAAGAAAAAAAAGCAGCCATACAATTTTTAATTTTTTAATATTTATTCGAGAGAGAGAGAGAGAGAGAGAGAGAGTAAGCATGAGGGGAGGAGGGGCAGATAGGGAGACATCTGAAGAATCCGAAGCAGGCTCCATCCAGACTCTGAGTTGTCAGTACAGAGCCCGACATGTGGCTCTAATCCACGAACTGTGAGATCATGACCTGAGCCCAAGTCAGACATTCAACCAACTATACCACCTAGGCGCCCGCAGACAATTCTTAAATGAGAATGGCTGTGTTCCAATAAAACTTTATTTACAAAAACAGGTAAGAAGGCCACCTGGCCCATGGGCTCTAGTCTGCTAACCCCTGCTACAGGTGAGAAGAATGTATCAAAGGTTTCTAAACAAGGGAAGTAAAAAGGCTGACAATGTGTTTTGTTTTGTTTTTTTAATATTTCTGAGAGAGAGAGAGGCCACCAGGTGCCCCACAATGTCTTCATTTTTAAAACCTCCCATTTCCACACTCTTTATTTTTCACATACACTTTCAGACTGGATGCTCACTTCCTCAGCATAGGCACCTTATGTCAGTTTCACAAATGAGGAAACAAGGTTCAGAGAAGAGTCAACTAATGGGTTGTGGAACAGAGACAAAACTGAAATCTCTTGACTTCTAATCAAATCTGGTAAGTCCTAACAGCACCACTTTCTTTGTCAAAGTTTTAATTTTGCATTTATCTGCGAGACTGGCTTTTATTTCCTCCCCGACTGGACTTCAAGCTCCAGGAAAACAAGGAATGTTCTTCCTGGCCACTACGGCCGCCCCACTACGCAGCAAGGTGTTTTGCCAATAAGCAGTATTCGTTGAATGAATAAATGAAATTTATAATTTTCCCCTCCTGTTTTCAGGCGACTAAATGTAACTTATTTTTAGTAACTAATGTGAAGAAAATACAATACACCATAAAAACCTTTTTAAGCTGCAGCTTAAATTTACTTCCCATATGATTCAAAGGAGAGCGAAAAAAAGGGCTGGGAGCGAAGCCCTGAGTTCCAGAGCCGGCCGTGCCGTGAACTTGTTACGAGCCCTTGGGTAAATTATGTGTAAATTACTTCACTTCTCCGGACAAAATTAACTTTCTGTCTCAAAAAGAGAGAGTAGGGCTATAATTTTCCACGATTCGGTTCAGAACTGAGATTTTTTTTTTTTAATTAACTCGACGCGGGTCAGGTTCCTATTTCCTCTATACCTCCCTTCTGCGCCGTCAGCAACGGCCAACTTAGTGAGAGAAGTAACACTGGGTTCCAGCTGCGGTTCTCTCCGCGTCCTGAGACGCCCGCCGCTCACTCAATTGCAACTGGGTGCTCCCTGGCCAGAGCCGCCATATTCCCCCCCCCCTCCCACTTTGGCCCGACCCCAACCGCCACCTGCGGGCACGGGGTAACGCGGAACCTCACCTCTCCTCGCAGTCTTTGCATTTCACCTGCAGCGGGACTAGTTCCTGGAACAGAACCTGGCTCATGTTGGACCGCTGCCCGTGCCAGTGAGCGGAAAAGTCCAGCAGGCCCGGCCCGCGGAACTAGCTGAAAGGCGTCCGGGTCCTGCTAAAATTTGAGTTTGGCGCTCGGCTTCCGCTGAGGAGGCGGGGATAACAGAAACCGAGGGAAGGTGCAGGAGATTTGGACCTCGTCAGCCACCATCAGTTTTTTCCGGTTTTGCAGGAGACGGTCGGCAGTTCCGGGTATTAGCCTGCGTGGCGGGACTCGCGGTGGCCATATTTGTTAAGGGAAGAGGACCCAAGGGAAGCGGAGAACTTTTCTTCCCTTCGCCTAATGTTTGCCATTCCAAACGAACTCTGAATTATGGCGGCTTCTGCGTCGACCCCCCACACGACTGACTTTCCAGCTGAGGGTCGATGCAGTTACTACGTAGAAAAGAAGAAGCGGTTCTGCAGGATGGTGGTGGCAGCGGGGAAAAGGTTCTGTGGGGAACACGCTGGAGCCGCGGAGGTCTGGTATTACCCTACCCCCTCGAGAGTTGGAAATAAGTTTCTTGGTCCGGCCCCTCGCTTCTGACAGATTTCTGCTGTCACCCTGGATATTCTAGATTTTCCTGTACTAAGCGCAGTCCTGCTCTCCCTAGGGAGGGATGATGAGTCTTAGTGAAGTGCAGTGGTTTCTTGTACTAAGTAGAGCAGCGCCAGTAGTAACCCGTTCATTTTGATCCTAACTCTTGGCCATACTAGATCTTAATTTTACTCCAGACCACCGTCTCTTACACTCCGCCCACTCTCCCCTTTCCTGAGGGGTAAAGGTAGTTTAGAAAGAATAGTGGTCAAAGATCGCAAGGTTTCACTAATTGTGTTCTGATTGTTTTGTGAGTGATAATCACTTCTTTGTGAATGCGGTTGAGAAACTTTTGAAAAAAATTTATTTATACATACGAGTCTTTAATTGCTGAAAACAAACTGATGGTTACCAAAGAGGAGATGGGTGAAATAGGTGATGGGGATTAAGGAGTGCACTTCTAATGAGCACCGAGTGATTAAAATAAAAACGTAAGAAATATTTATTTAGAGTACAATCTTTTGAAAGTAACATAACTGCTGAAAGGGGTAAGGAAAGATTTAAAATCATGTAAGAATTGGCTCTTTTTCAAATCGGTAACAGGAAGGGTACAATTTTGTTTGATAATACAGTTATACATATAATTGTACTGTCAAACGATATACAGTTGACCCTTGAACACGTAAACTGCCCAGTCCACTTACATATTTAAAGATGAGATAAACATCCCTTGATCAAAAAATGGGATTTCTGATAGAAGAAAGTTTTGTTCTCACTCTGAAACCTTCTATTTCACCTTAATGAGACATCTGGAAGATGAATGCAGTTGGTGACAGTAGTAGAATATGACTAGATCCTTACAAGCTGGTTGGTATTCCTGGAGAGGAAGGAATGTTGTTACTGGTCCCTTGAGGAAAGATTGCAAGATAATTGAAAACACTTTGCATGACACGATTTGGTTTTCAATGTGGCATCCTACTGAATCTGTGATTTATGATATAATGGGGTGTATGTTTCCATCTTTTTGTCTTAAGTATCATATGTAGTTGAGACCTCTTGTACACATTTTTACCCACTGTTTGTTGTTGTTTTCTTACCCACTGCTTCTTAACTGAAGGTGATTTTGCCCCCCAGCAGACCCTTGGCAATGTTTGCAACATTTTGGTTCTCACAACTCAGGAGAGTGTTCCTGGCACCTAATAGATAAAGCCAAAGATGCCGCTAAATATCCTATGATGCGGAGGACAGACCCCCACAAAACAGAATTACCCAGCCCAAAATGTCAGTAGCGCCAAGGTTGAGAAACCCAGTTTCTAAACCCAAATAATAAAAGTGCTTTTTTTCCCCCAATTCTATGGTTAGGCTTTGGGGAGTCAACGTAGAGTCTTCCCTTTTCATGGAGGTTGTATTTTAGAGTCAGCAAATAAGGAAGAATAATGCACAGTTTTTCAAAAAATATTGAAAAGTCTCTTAGCCTTCCCATGAAATTCAGTCATTTCATGGGTATACTGGGAGGCATTCAGAACTGAAATAAACTGAAAAAATAATTGTTAATAACAGTGAACAGTTAGCATTTACTATATGGCCAACAACATGCCAAGCAGTTTTTTAAATGTACTTTTAATATTAGCTCACTTAATTCTTACAAGCCTTAGGAGGTGAGACATACTCTCATCTTTTAGATGAGGCAATGAGCCTACCTCAGGTCATTGAGTTAGAAGTTGATAGATCGATCCTAGGCAATCCTACTGACCTATGGTTGTAACTATTACACTATCCTGTTGCATACAGATTCATAAGAATATTGAATAGAATTGCTAGCACTATTAATTCTCCTTTGGTTTTTTTCTAGCACATGTAGTTAAATTCACGTAACTTAGAAACAAATGGGCTATAGCTGTGCTATACTGAAAACTTGCAAAGCCAGTAGGATTATGGCCACATACCAAATGGTTAAAATACCATATTTTATTGTTTCTAAAATAACTTCTTTTTCTCACATTTTAACATTTCTGAAATCAGAATGCACCTTAAACCATCACATGTCATATTTTAAATCGGCAGCAGATTTTTCTTCGGGGTGCCTAAAGTAATAGTGCAAATTATAGTCAGTGCTATTATAGATTCAAAATTCCGTAAGTAGACCTTCTCTATAACCTATTTGAAGCTATAAACCCTTGTTGTCCGAAGCAGTATATGCTCATGTATACATAAACCAGCTATGTTGGAGATTTTTGTTGTCAAACTCTGTGACCTGATTTTGCCAGTGTTTTATTAATGTCCTTTTAAGGTTTCCTTACCTTGTTTTGGGAATGCATAAGCTTATGATTACACTGAAATTATATTTAGTATCTGTAAGCAACGAACGTGATTTTTTTTTATACAAATAAATACATCATTTTTCTTTATTAGGAAGAAAATGCTCGGAAGAGAATTCTGTGTCCTTTAGATCCAAAACAGTAAGTATGGGTCAGATAAGGGTTTTTCTATGCTAGAAAGATTAACTGTCACAAGTCTTATTTTAAATAATTTTCTCTTTAAATTTAGCACAGTATATGAAGATCAGCTAGCAAAACATTTGAAAAAGTGTAACTCAAGAGAGAAACCAAAACCTGTAAGTGTTTGATCAGTAAAACTGAGTGGTGAAATGTGTGGTATATAATGTTTATGTGTACTTAGTTGATTACAAATGTGAATATTTAACAAGGCTCTGGCCTCAAGAGACTTGAATGTAATAAATGCATTTGAGCATATATATAGACTATGAATCCACTTGTAGTCCTAATTCAGATAATAGAATTTTATGCAACAGGAGTGTCATTTAGAAAATAATTTCACAATTTATTCAAAATACTTATTTAGTGCTTACTAAATTTATTTCAATAAAATATGGTCCCAGCCTTTAAGGAGTTTGAAAGTAAACTTGTAAATAATGGATATTATTTAATAAGTTCAATCAAAGAAGTAAATATGTGGTAAGAGCACAGACTTGTATAAAACTTAAAATTATAGCCAAGGGGTCAAGAAAAACTTCCCAGAGAGAAAAACACTTGAGCTGAGTCTTGATTTGGCAAACAAAAGGAAGAGGAGTCCTTCTAGGTGGAAAGAACTGTATGTGCAAAGGCAGAAATTGAGAAACTACATTGAGACTTTCAAGGAACTTGGACTTTATTCTGAAAGATGTGGGGAACTACTGAAAGATTTTAAGCTAGGGAATGGAATGGCCATATTTACCTCTTACAAAACTTTCAGAGCAGTGTGGAAGGATGGCTTGGAATTAGAATGACTAGTTAAAAGCTGTTGCTGAAATCCCGGTGGGACATGATAAGAGACTAAATGAAAGAGAATAGAAAAGGGTAGAGAATAAATGCAAGAATTATTTAGGTAGCAGAATCAATAAAACTCAGTGGCTAAAAACCGAGAGTTGGATATGTGAGTCTGAAAGTCAGTAGAGTAGTTAATTTGGAGGTCAAATACATACAGGTTATAGGCCTTGGATTTTTAAGTTACCCAGGGTAAGAGATTAGAAGGGTGAGGGAGGAACTTGTTTATTCCACAGATATTGAACATTTATGCCAGACATTGTACCAAGCACCCTGGCTATAAGAACATTACAGTCTAGTGGGAGAGACAAAAAATACAATATTGTCTATGTTAAAATTGATTAAGTACAGAGTGCTATGAAAGAATAAAGGAGATGAACCTAATCCTTTTTTGAGAGAAATAGGGGGTGAAAGAGATGGGGAAGGAGTCAGGAGGCTTCTCTGAAGGAGTATCACATATGAGACCTACAGGTCAAAGGAGAACCTGCCAGACGGAAAAAAACACATGTAAGGGCCTAGAAGTGAGAGAGCTGATAGCCTTGTCTGGGATTGGGCATTGCACATGACTGGAGTATAGAATACAAGGGGAGAGCTGAGTAGAAGAGGAGACTCCAGAGGTAGCAGGTGATAGAACATGAGACCAAGGACAGAACTATAGGTGACACTGACATTAAAGGGTGAGCTGTTCCCACCGTTTAATAAAAAAAATTAAAGATACTTATTATATCACACAAAAATACATAAAATAGAAGAAACCAGACCTAAAGCTTTGTAATATCTATATCTTATCTGCTTTTGGACCTACTGCTTCTCTGCTAAATAGCCGTATATAGTTGGTACTTTGTTGTTTTTTACTCTTACACCATACGCAAAATTGACAACCTTCGGTCTATATGCTATAGACAGGTGAAAACTTTAACAAAAATTACTAATGAGTTTCTTTAGACTATACACATTTATTCAGATAACGACTCACTAGAATATAAGATCCATGAGGACATAGAGCTTTTTGTTGTGTTCTCTGCTATGGTGAATCCTTGACACCTAAAGCAAATTAAGGACCGCAGTAGGTGCTCAGTGATTATTTTATTCCTAAATGGGAGAAAGGGAGGATGGCAGGTACAGGGTATGGGAAAAACAGAAGTATCAGTTTTTCAGCTTAATTTTTGTGGGCTCTTCACATTAATAACAGTATTGTTGTGGTTTTGTTTTTATTAAGGACTTCTTTATTCAAGATATTAATGCAGGCTTAAAAGATGAAACAGAAATACCTGAACAATTAGTAAGTATTTGATTTAATATTTAACTTTAAAAGGTGTTTGTAAGCTGTCTCCACACTGGGAGAAAGCTATGTTCCACTTTTTGTTTGGAATAAATTAATTGTTTTGAATTTAGAATGTATTTTTTCTATAGAATCCATATTATTAGTGATGGTTAGTTCCCAAACCAGCTCATACCCCATTCTTGTATATAGGTTCCAATTTCTTCTCTCTCTGAAGAGCAGTTGGAAAACTTAATTAAGAAATTGCGGAAAGCAAGCGAAGGTAAGTCTGCCTCCAGTTGCAAGTTAAAATTTTTGGAATAATTAGGTGCTTTATGAGTTGATACCAATGTGGTTTAAAAAATGTTACTACCATTGTTCAGAGCCCTACGGTTTCATGTTTGGTTGCTTAAGCTATTGTGCTTATATTTGGCACAGGTTTGAACTCTACACTTAAAGATCAAATTATGTCCCATCCAGCATTGCATGATGCCCTTAATGACCCTAAAAATGGTGATTCTGCAACCAAACACCTGAAACAGCAGGTATGTTTAGGCCATAGTAACTACGCTAAAATTGGCCTTTTGTTCATTTGTCAAAAGCTAACGTTCTTTCTAAATATAGTTATTAATGAGATTTTGTTTAGTTTATCTTTCAGAGTACAGAATCTTTCCATTTCAAAAATATGTGGAAACATATATTAAAAACTTTTGGCATGGATATGGTTCTGAGTACTGTGTTTTAAAAATCTTAAAGCAAGAGAAAAAAATTTAAAGCCAAACAAAAATTACCAATGTGCACATGCTGCCATATGTAGAAATTACCTTGATGTTTTCCCCCTTGAGCCAAATGTGTTTGCTCTAGTTTATAAAATAATCTTGTGAAGTTTGCAGGCTTCTATTTTAGGTAACATTGAAAAATTAAAGTTACTTGGTCCAAGAAGATGTTTTGTTGAGTTTGGAGCAGGAAAAGGAAAATTGTCTCATTGGGTTGATATTGCCTTAAAAGATGCTGAAAAAGTTCACTTCATCCTAGTAGAAAAGGTGACCACGAGATTCAAGGCAAGTGAAACCATGACAGTATATTAATAACCAAACTTTGCACTTTTCTTATTAAAAAAAAAAAAAAGAAAGAATGATACTGAGAAACATGTCGTTTTAAGAAAATGAATGTTTTGCGTTAATTTTTTTTTTTTTTTTTTAACATTTATTTATTTTTGAGACAGAGAGAGACAGAGCATGAACAGGGGAGGGGCAGAGAGAGAGGGAGACACAGAATCTGAAACAGGCTTCAGGCTCTGAGCTGTCAGCACAGAGCCAGACGCGGGGCTCGAACTCACGGACCGCGAGATCGTGACCTGAGCCGAAGTCGGACGCTCAACCGACCAAGCCACCCAGGCGCCCCAATTTGATGTAGCTTTTTATTCTGATTATATTCATGACCTAAACTGAAGGTCATTTTTTAATCTAAATTTTGATAGTCCATTGAGCTGAGGTCTTAAAACTATTTGCAGAGATAAGAAAATATGTGGAAAGGGCCAAGCTCAAGCTAGGAGTTAAAAGTCTTGGGTCCTAACCTACCTGTGCCACCTACTAACTATTCATTCAGTAAACATTTACTGAACATACCATTAGGCACCATGATAGACATTGAGTAGAAGTCAAGACAAGTCCCTACGCTCTATTATTTATATTTAGAAAGGAAAGACAAATCAATTATAGAGAAGTATCAAAATATGAAAAAAAACTGTACAAAGTACAATGTAGGTTCAGAAGAGGGAGTGACATGTTTTATTGCAGGGAAGGGATGCAAATGGCTATACAGGAAAGGTGATGCCTGAGCTCTGTCTTGAAAGGAGAATCACATTTCCTAGATAGAGGGTTTAAGAAGCATTCTAGAAAGTATGAACAACGTAACCAAATACCTGAAACAACAGGGAAACATGGGAACATTTCTCTATGATGGGAATGCATGGTTCCAAGTAGGGTTCAGTGGTGATGAGATGGGAGAGGAGGGCTAGACTCTGAAAGGTGTCATATTTTATGCCAATGGAAGGCATTTGACTTTAGCCGGCTACATGCTGGGGATACAGGGGAACAAGTTTAGTTCTTGTCTTTGAGAAGCTTACGTCTAGGGGGTAGACTTACGAGTATTTCGGTTCAGTTTGCTAATAAGCCTCTTACGATAATGGTGAGTACTAGAAGCCCTTAGGAGCATGAAGATAGAACACCAGCCTTAGTGTAGTGTGGGTCACAGAAGGTTTCCTAGAGGAAATAACTGCTGAGAGGAGATTGAAAGAATATGTAAATGTAAAAGTTGGCGAAGAAACTAAAAGGGCTTTTTATTGTTTTGTTTTATTTTATTTTATTATTTTTAATGTTTATTTTTGAGAGAGAGAGAGAGAGAGAGAGAATCCAAAGCAGGCTCCAGGCTCCAAGCTGTCAGCACAGAGCCCAACATAGGGCATAAAGCCACAAACCATGAGGTCATGACCTGAGTCAGACACTCAACTGACTGAACCACCCAGGTGCCCCAAGAAAGGCTTTTTAAATTTTTTTTTTTAATGTTTATTTATTTTTGAGACAGAGAGAGACAGAGCATGAACGGGGGAGGGGCAGAGAGAGGGAGACACGGAATTGGAAGCAGGCTCAAGGCTCTGAGCCATCAGCCCAGAGCCCGACGCGGGGCTCGAACCCACGGACCATGAGATCGTGACCTGAGCCAAAGTCGGACACTTAACCGACTGAGCCACCCAGGCGCCCCAAGAAAGGCTTTTTAAAAGTTCATCCTAACAGTACTATTAAAGATATAGCAGAAGATTAATGAGAGATTAATGATAAGATTAATTATCCAGTAATTCAAGTAAGACATGAGCCAGAGCTGAGGCTGTTGCAGTAGGATGGAGAAGAGAAAAAAAGTGTGAGAAATGCTAAGTATTTGGAAGCAGGGAGACTTGCTGATTTATTAGTCATTAAGTATGAGAGAGGAGTTATTTCGGGTGACACTTTATGGCTTTAAGTGACTTGTGGTGCCTTTTACCCGAAAAAGGGAATATACAAGGAGAAGAGGAAGAATAGGTTCGGAGAGAGAAATGATGAATTTAGTTTTGAATGATTTTGCTGTTGAAGTAGAACTTTCTAGTTCACAACTGGGTATGTGCCTGGTGCTCATCAAAAAGATCTGGGCCACAGTGTAGATTTGTAAGTCATAGGCACATAGACATAGATCAGAATGGTGATTGTGATCTTTCAGAGAGAGTAAGCGGAATGAGCCAAAAATAGTGTATTATGGGCTAGCAAAGGCAAAGGAGCTGGCAAATAACCTTAAGTTAGTCACTTAACATCTTTGAACCTTAGTTCCTTCATCAGTGAATTGGGACATTTTAGAGTTAAAGGAAATAATGATACATAAAAATTTATAAAATTTTCAAGGCTTTTAAAAATGTATGATACTGTTTTAGAGTTTTCATCAAAGAATATATAATCTTAAATTTTTTAATTAGTGATTCTGTTTTTTAAGTATTAAAAAATAAGATGGGAAATTATTTCCTCCAAATTTTGAAAACAAATAGAAATCTTTTTAAATATAAAAAACCATTGTTATGATAATGTTATTTTTGTGCAGGTAGATGGCAAACACAGGAAGAAAAATTCAGTGTTTGAGAGACTTCAAATTGATATTCAGCACTTGTGTTTGAGTAAGTTGCATAACTTTCAGTTGCTCTACCATAAATCATAGAAGTTTCAAATTCTGAGGGTTGCTTAGAAATCCAATCATGCAGAACAGTGCTTCAATGAAGACAAACTAAAATTAATGCGTTGTTAACATAAAATGTTATATCTAACATTTGAATGAATGTAAATTGAATTAGGGTTGGAACTTTTTTCCCTTTTTTTTTTTTTTTTTTTTTTTAAAGAGAGCAAGCATGCAAGCAAGGGAGAGGGACAGAGGGGGAGAAAGAAAGAGAATCTTAAGCAAGCTCCACGCTCAGCATGGAGCCTGACACGTGGGCTCGGTCCCACAACCCTTGGATCACAACCTGAGCCAAAATCAAGAGTCAGACGCTCAACCGACTTGAGCCACTCAGGCACCCCAGGGTTGGAACTTTTTAAAATGGGGTTTTAGTATCAATTAGAAATGAAGTGTCCTATTAGGAAAGAGTTTAAAAGTGCTAATAATATGTCCCTATATTATTTGTTTGTCTTGTTTAATTATGAGTCTGTTCATACCATACACTAGCCTTCTACCTATAATTAACATGACTTTACCTAAACTGTTAAAGAATTAAGGTAGTTCTTTGTCTAGCTGATGGCAAAAGATACTTCCTAGAAAGTAGCAAAGGAAATAATTCATCTCTCTGTAAGTCCCATTTTGTACACACACACACACACACACACACACACACACACACACCCTTCAGTCCTACTCTTTGTTCCTTTCTGCACCTTTTTATAGTTTTTCATATTAATATAGACATGTCCTAGTAACCTCTTCCATCCCACTAATTAATACAGCTTTGTAAAGCAACCCAGCATTTATGTATAAATCACTGTATTTAAAATTATTTAACTGAGTATATTACTTTTCTAAAATTGAAAATTCTAGACAAGTTTTTATGGTAGGTGTTGAATTCTTATTAAGCATACTGGAAAGTAGCCTACCACATTTCTAAGTTTCTGTATGACTATTCTGTGCCCACTCTGTGCCCCCATTCCATATTGTAAACCAAAATAAGAGAGATTAATAGGGAGCAAATATCTACAATCTAGTTCACTACTGCCCTTTTAGAATTTGTACCAGTTGAAAAATCTCTCTCCTGCTAAACAATGACCTACCTAAAAATATAGCCACCATTGAAAATGTGAATCATGGGCGCCTGGGTGGCTTGGTCAAGTAAGTGTCTGACTTTGGCTCAGGTCATGATCTGCAGACTTCCATACTTTGGCTTTTTCTTGATATTGAAAATAAAAGACTTAATGACACACTGAGAGGGATTAAAGGTAATTTTGAAATGAGAAGATGACATTCAGTTAGAGGACTTCTCTTCCTGGGGGCACGGTTGGAATTGACTATTCATCATTTTAGGGAAAGAGAAAGAACAGGAAGTTTCTGTTGAAAGAGTTCACCGGAAACATCCCCCCTTTGTTTTTTCTTCATTTATTGTTTTTCTTTTTTGGGCTTTTCTTAAACTTACATATGTGTGGTCAAGAGTCAAATAGTGCTACAAGTTCTCAAGTTTTTATAAAAACAGCACCAACCACTTCCTCCCTGCCATGGTTCTTTCTTTAAATCCAACCACATTTACATCTTACAGGTGAATTTTTATATTTATCTCAAGTGTCTAACAACAGGCTTTTGTTTTTGCTGCTCCTTTTTTTTTTCCAACCATTATCTGCTGGTTTTTCCCAGTGGAAGATAAAGATTTTCTACTCCTGCCCCGCCTCAAGTGCAAACACTTCCCATTCCTCATATTTCTAATATGCACTAAAGATTAAGTCATCATTTTTTTTTTAACCACAGGAACATGTATTAAATTACTTTTTCCTGTACAGTTTTTTGTTGTTGTTGATAAATTAATAATTTATAATTTTGTTTACTTGGTCTTTTAAAAATGTATTTGTTGTAATACATTCATCAAGTATTCTATTACTTTCCATCTTCCTAAAATAATTCTCCCCTGTATCCTTCAGACATGTTCCAATCCAGACTGGATGCCCTCTGTTCTTGGCGCACAATGATCAGCATTAAAACTCTCTTCAGTCTCATCCTAGGGATTTCTTCTACTCTCTGGATGGGAATTTCTTTTTCCATATTTTTTCCCACATCTTCCTCTATCGAGTTACTCTTTCTTCGGGCAGAGCACCTCTTCCTATAGCTTCCTGAGAAACAATGCATTTGAGACCTTGCCTTGTCCGAAAATATCTTTTATTTTGCCTTACACTTGACTTGCCTGGGGATTTGTATTTCAAGGTTGAAAATCATTTTCCTTTAGAATTTTGAAAGTTTATTCCACTAGTATTGTTTAAACATTCAGTGCCATTCTGAATCTTGTTCCCTTGTATGTGATCTGCTTTTTTGTTGAAATTTTATAGGCCCTTCTTTGTTGTCAGTGTTATAAATTTTCACAGGGATGTGCCTTCATGTGTTTATATTTTTGTCCATTGTGCTGGACTCTTCCGTTTATAGCAGAGGTTCTCAAGTGGAGGCCATTTTGTCCACCAGGGTACTTTGGCAATGTCTGAGACATTTTTGGTTGTCATAGCTGTGGGTATGCTGCTGGCATCTAATACAGGCCAGAGAGCCTCCTAGACCAGAGGCCTGCTAAATATCCTGTAAGGTATAGAATAGCTCCCCACAACAAAATTATTGGGGCCAAAAAGTCCATAATGCCAAAGATGAAAAATCCTGATTTAGAGATTCTAGTACTCTCAGCTTTCTGGGAAATTTCCTTGGCATTCTTTCTTCCATGATTTTCTCTACACTACTTTCTCTTTTCTCCCTTTACATAAGAATTCCTATGATTTGGGGTGCCTGGGTGACTCAGTTGTTTAGGCACCTGACTCTTGGTTTTGGCTCAGGTCACGATCTCAGATCATGGGTTCAAGCACCACATCAGACTCTGCAGTGGTGGTTCAGAGCCTATCTTCCTCTCTCTCTCTGCCTCTCTCGCATACTCTTTCTGTCTCAAAAAAATTTTTTTCTCATGATTTAGCTATTAGACCTACTGGGATGGTTTTCTACTCCTCTTGAATTCTTTGTTTTATGTCTTTTGGTCTCTTTTCTATACTTTCTAAAATTTTCCCAATTAATTTCTCCTATCATAGCTTTCATTTCTAAGATTTTTTTCTTTGAATTTACCTTTATTATATCTTGTTCTTTTCTCTTAATTGCCATATCTTACCTTTCTGAGGATATTAATAATGGTTTTTAAGAATTATTCTCCCTTCATAATCTGCTTTCACCAATTTGCTCTTTTCCATTTGTTTTGGTCTGTCTCTTTCAACTTAGAGGCTGTCCTTAAACAGCTAGTGCTCCTTGATGGTATGTTCTTAGGATTGAGGGACTCAGAACTCCAAGTCCTCAGGTGGAATTGTTGACTCTGAGCTCCACTTTGGGGTGATCTGCCTAAGATGTGATCTTTCCTCTTGGGTTGGTCAGATTCCACAGAGGAGAATCTTCTGATCACCTGCCTACAGGTTAAAGATCTGATTGCATACATTCTGGGACCCAGTGGGGAAAGCCATATGCACAACTCACTTATTCCTGCTCCTTTACCATACTTCAACTCTCAACTTCCTATTGTCCCTCAATCCACTGACCTCCTGATGCTCCAGAGAATTCATGCATAGTCTTCTACCAAGTGGGAATTGTAGCTACTCAGCTCCACTTCCAAGGTACCTGATGGCCCCAATTCTTAAGCCTTTTGAAGATTTGTGGAATAAATTTGGTTAATTCGCAGCCTTTCCCACTTGTGTCTCCTTTTGACCTCTTTCAGATTTTGTGAGTTTATACCTTTTCAGAAATCCTTTAATTCTCATGTTGGTAGAGTTTTGGGAGGGAGCAAACCAGATACTTGTATTCAATCTACCATCATTTCCCAGAAGTTCATCTGTTCTATTTTCCAAGCCCAAAGAAATAGGGGAGAGAGGAAATGAGGTAATTTTCAAGCATAAAGCAGAAGGGCTTTCTTAGACACCCTTTCCCTTCACCCTAACTGATGGTAAGTCTCTTGAACTATCTTAATTTAAACTTCTATCTTCCCTGACACAGGCAAACTATTCCACTTGGTACCAATTTCTCCTGGCATGTAATATAATACATTTGAAAGCAAGCAACAGAAAAGTTGAATTTACTAAGTACTTCCATTGGACTGTTCCACTGTACTAGGTGCTGTGGCTGGATTTGTAGTGGGAAGCATACTTTTCATTTCGGAATCTTAGAAAAAGGAAAATGAATGGGGAAAAAATGGAGGCCATAACGAATGTAGTATGTTTTACTGCATTACCTTGTGACTTTTTTTTTTTTTTTTTTTTACTTTTTCAGGACTGTTATGAATATTTTCTTTTTTCAAAATAATGTGAAAAGCTTAAGATAACATTTTATTTTTGAACATGAAGATATATTTAAAACTATATAACATATAACACGGTTATAATATCCAATATAATATTGTATAATACATATTAATATATGTTTATCATGTGTATTATTTGTTCAAAATACATCTTCTAGCAGGGAGAGTTTTGAGTTCTTTTATCAATGTGTTAATAATATTTAGCAAAATAAGGCTTCTACAGAGGAAAGTCCTGGGTCAGTATATAAGAAATAACATTGGCCTAAGAGTCAAGAAACTTTAACTTGAGAGGAAAGGCGAGAGGGAAAGAAAAGGGAAGAAAAGAAGAAAGAAACTTTAATTCTAATTCTGGCTGGTATTTATCAGGTCACTACATCTTTGAGTCTCTTATTCATCAGCAATAAAGTGAAGTTTTGATTTCAGTCTCTTCACGCCCTAAAATCTAAAGGTTCAAATTGGTTCTCTCTTTCAGAATGCCATGTGAATGCCTTATCTCAGAAGAGAGCTAACTCGGTTCTCATTTACTTTTATTACAGACAAGATTCCTTTGCTAAGCAAAGAAAAACTACCCGTGGTAGGAATTGGAAAGCATCTGTGTGGTGTGGCAACAGGTACGTAAACATAATAATGATGTTTACATACTAGACAAGCACATTAAGTTTTAGCTTTACATGGTCCCAAACATTGAAATAGTCTCTTGAGTAGTTTATACCACTTATGCTTAAACTCATTAATTTTCATAGTAGCACTGGCCCTGTGTTATATCAAATATAGCATTTTCTTATTTATCTGCTCATTTTGGCCATTTGACAGGATGAATTAAGAGTTTTATGTGTAAATACTGAGTCATGAGACTTTGGGTTATATTTCAACCGAAAAGGAAACAAATCATTTATGGAGACTGTATGATTCCACCCCAGAAGCTACTGAGTTTTTTGAGGAGTTGCTTGGGAAGGATTCTGAAACCTCTCCTACCAGAAGATGGTTATGTACCAGGATTCTGGGGAAAATGAAAAAAGAAATGCTAGGTAAAAAATCTAAGATCTTATCTTAGCACTTAGATCTGTCAGGTGTAGCATGGTAAAGTAGAAGGAGCATCGGATAGTCTGGGATTCAGCTGTGCTGTGTAACCTTGGCAAATTACATAACCTTTCTGAGCTTTGGTTATCTCATCTGTAAAACAGGAATAATAACATATAATTTACCAGGTTACTTACATGTGAGTATCTGGCGCATATTAGTATTCAACGAGTGTTAACTACTATTACATCTTCTTCCTGGCTCCTGCTGATTTCCTCATCTCCCATCCGGGGATCTTGGAGCCTCCATAAAATGTTACTCAATTTGGCCAGAAATGGCTTTGAATATTGTATATCTGAGTTGTCCTTCATAGTTTTTAAGAGGACTTTCATGTACCTTATCTCATTTAACCCCCAGAAAAGCCTCTAAAGTAAGCCAACTCTATCCTGGGGAGGAATAAAAGCACCCTCATTTACTCTTACCCATCTAACTCAAGTTTCTCCAAAGTATAATCTATATATTGGCCATTTTTCCTTGTTCCACACACTTTCCCCTCTTGATTCACTCTATCTGAATTCTCCCTTCATCACTCTACTGTCTTACTGAAAAATCTCTGCTGCAGTTGCTTGCCCTTCTTAAAATTGTTTCCTTCTCTTTTGTGATTCTTCTTTCCTGATTCTTCCCCTACATCTATGCCATTCTTTCTGGTTTTCTCATGGTCACCTTCCACTGCCTGTTCTTTAAATACTAATATTTGGACCCATTGGCTGCACACCTAATATGTCTTTCCCCTCAGAACTCTTCATAGTTCCTAATACCTACAGCTTAAAGTCCAAAGTCTTTAACAGGACAACCTGCTGTCAGTGTGGCCTCTGCCTTCCAGCCTTTGCTAGTTCCTGCTTGCCCCTTTACTGGTCAGCAAATTAAAAGCCTGTATACTTTTCCCATGTACTGTACTGTGTCAATTTCTAATTTCCATAGTGTTTATCATCATTCCATCTGCATATCTCTACCTTATTGTATTTCAATTTGTTATATAATAGCTAATTTAGTTAACTATGTTTATCTAATTCTCCCACTGGGCTGTGAAATTTTTGAGCACAGGGAATGTGCTAACACAATGGTTGGCATATAATAGAAACAGTAAGCATTTGAGTGAATGAATAATCTTGGCCACCACTTTGCTGTGTGTCCTTGTCCCTTTCTTTGGTGTGTGGCTTTGTCCTTTAAGTTCTTTGTAAAGGAGAGGTTGAAATAGATTGTTAAAGCTACTTCTGATTCTAAAATAACTTCATTCTTTTAATAGTTTTTCTGTGTATTCACATTTCTGAAAATCATTTACTTAGGTCTAATACAAATAAAACAGTGACTGAATATATTTTGTCAGGAAATAATAGTTTATGAAATAATAGATTAGCTATCCCTTTCTCCCAATAATGTTTGTCGACTTAAACTCATATATTGAATTAAATTTACTAGTAAAAAAATCACTTAATAGTCACTGGTGACATCTGAGGGTAATACAATTTTAAAATATTTATGTTTCTGATTGACTAAGCACAGCATGCCAGTCTAATCAGACAGAAAATATGGGTTTCACAGCATAATTTTGGGGTCTTTCCAATATTGTCATCAGTATAGTGGTCTTCAGTGGGAAATAGTCTTACTCATCAAAAAATCTATTTGTTTAGCTTTTAGGTTTAAAATTTTCATTTTAATTTGGAGTACATTCACCTCTAAGTTTATGTGTATAATCATCGTTACATCGCAAAGCTTGCACACAAAAGGTACTAACTAACTGCTGAATGAATACATAAATACCTGTAAGGCTGCTCAGTGAGGCCTACTTTCCACAGTCTGACTCCCTCTTCTCAACTCTTCAGCTCATCAGCTTTTGCTGTGAACACCTTACATTTCAGGACTCACACCTAACATTAAATCTCAGCAGATGCCTTTCCCCTCAATTTTTTTCTTTGGGTTTCTTAAACTCAAAACTTTCCTGGAATGTAAGTGTAGATGAATAATTTTTTTCTGTACAAGTCATTTCCTCAGCTAGAGCAGGAAAAATGAGAGCCAGTTTAAGTAGTTGGACTAAAAGTTTTTACAAACTCTAGATCTTAAGCTTCAGACAGTTTTGGGGGGAAGTAGATTTTATGCAGAATAAGTCACCAGAGAAAATTAGATGCTAACAAGAACACAGCAAACATGAACAAATTGATAATTCATGGATGAATTATTACAAGTATAAAGCTAAGTAGGTTTTATTGTTGGGATTTTAGAAGCCATACTGCTGAATAAATGTAAAAAATACTTATTTTTAAAGATGATGTGGTTTGGGGGGCCACATAATTGTGTTTGCAGATCTTGCATTACGATGTTTGGTTGAAACCTATGCTGCCAGTTGTGAGGAAAGGAATGAAGAACCTTTAGCCAAACGCAGAAAGAATGATAAAACAGACAAAGAAATTAACCCTTTGGCCAAGGAAGGAAATGAGAAAAATGTCCCAGAGAAGTGGACCCCTGTGGCTGGCATTGTTATTGCACTCTGTTGTCACCACAGGTGTGATTGGAGACATTATGTGGGCAAAGAATATTTCAGGGCTCTAGGCCTTGGAGCAGTGGATTTCCACTACTTCCAGCGAATGAGTAGTTGGGCAACTTGTGGGATGCGAAAAACATCTTTGGAAGCCTCCAACGTGACCTCAAAGAGAAAAGATAAGCACAGTGATGACAGTGAAGAGCATGACGATGGGGGATGCAGAATCACGGACGACAGCACTGAGAGTTTGCCTGGGTAAGTGACTACTTTGAAATGCACAACACTAAGGCAGAAATGTTTTGTTATTGCTTCAGGTTTTTTTAGATAAGTGTTACCAAGAATCTATTGATGAAGATGCATTTTACCATCCAATTTTAGAATAAGTTAAAATACACTTTTATTGTGGCATAAATAAAATGTATCTTGGAAACATGGAACATAGCACCTAGTATATCATGGGTTACTTAGCAACTTTTACCAATAAATAGAAGTGACTACAATAATTTTTTCATAAACTCCTACAAATTTTAATGATGTTTTGTGTTTATTCGATTTAGGCTCCTTACTGTTGAAGAAAAGAAGAAAATAGGGCATCTTTGTAAATTGCTGATTGACCAAGGCCGAGTCGAGTATTTACAGCAGAAAGGTTTCAGTCCTGCTTTACAGTATTATACAGATCCTCTGGTGTCTTTGGAAAATGTATTGTTAACTGCTTTACCAAATCATTCTTCATCACCAGAAACAAGTGCTTAATGGAAAAGAAATTTTGAACATCTGTCTTCCACCAAAAAAAATTTTTTCAATTGTATTTTTATATTCATGAAAATATAATTTACATATAATGTGAACTTTAAAAAATATTGTAGCCTCATTGAACTTTGGCAATAGCTTTGATTTTTACTTTAGAAGTCCAAACATTGAGTTCACCAAATTCCCAAAGTAATTCTTTTCAGCAGGGCATCTTGAGTTATATTATCCGTCAGTATCCATAGAGATTGGTAAAGTAGTTGAACAGTTGACTTGGTTATCTGAAACACACATAACATATCAGTACACAACCAGCACACTAACTTTCTATTTGTATTAATTTTGGAAATTTTTTTCCTTGATTTTATTCACTGCTCTTTAATTCTCAAGTTCAAGATGTAATGATCAATCATCAGTTCATAACAAGGGCCAATTTGAGAATTTGGTTTATGTATGGATTTTTTGTCCATTTAGATCTGGTAAGGATAATCAGTTGTGATTTTTTTCTAATGTAAACAAATTCAGAGATGTTCACAATTAATGAATTCACCTTCCGACTTCCAGAGCCATACCTGTATTTATGTATTAGCTGCATTTATCCATGACAAACAACAAAACTAAAGAGATGTTTTCAAGGGAAATAAGCTATTTCACTTCATTTTTTAATTGATTACCTAGTTAGAATTTCCAAAAAGATAAGATAAACCTCATTCACAAATTAAATTCAAATTTGCAGATAACTTCTGAAGTTAATTAGCTATCATATCTTTTAACAAGGACAGTTTTATACATATAAGTACAGCTGTAAGTATATTCTCTCCTTTTGGGGAAAGTAATTTGGAATGAAGTGGAAATTAGATAATGAAACCAAAAACAACTTCACATTTAGGCCTCATTTAACTCATAAGCAGTTTCTATGCACAAGCAGATATTAAACTGAACCTATGGTAAGGACTGTTACTCTCTTCATATTATTCTTGAATTATTTCTGCCTTTACTTGTAAAAATTGTCTTAATCATTGGTACCTTTGCCAAGACAAAGATCTGAATTACTAATTTTAGATCCTATAATGATATTCTTAGGTAACTTTTTTATCCTGTAAATAGATCTATGATTACATGAATTCTAAATTAGAAGCCTAGCCCATTTTTAATCCCTGGCCTTTCTACTTTAATCTCCTTTGTTTTCTGAGACTGCCTAGATTCAGATCCTACCCTACCACCTCAGGGTATGATCTTGAGCAACTGCTTAATCTCTTTGTGCCTCAATTTTCCTTTTAAATGAGGGTGAAGATAATACTACTACCTACCTCAGGAGGTTGTTGTAACAAATGAGATAACGTATGTAAAATGCTTAGAACAGTTCCAAGCACAATGTAAATACTCAATAAATATTAAGTGTTATAGTACTAATTCACAAATCTATTTTTAATAACAATAGGCAGGGTTGGTCTTATTATTTCTGCTTAAGTTGTAACCTTTTTTCTCTTTTATAATTTTTATGCAAATATTGTTAAAGTAAGGTAGTTGGATTATTTCTAAAGTTAATTACTCATCCTCCCAAACAAAAGAACATAAATGAAAGTAATACATCATTCAATAATTTACATGAATTTACTGGATCAGGGAATGCTAATTTGTGTCTTACAATCTGTTTTGCATCATTGAACAATTTATGCCGAGAAATAAAAAATATTCTACAACAGGCATAATCTCAACTATGTTTCATAAAACATACATACACACACATAAGAGTTATGCTGATAACAGCCCTGTGCCCATTTAACTTAATGATATGTTTCTGACAATGGTTCCAAGTACTTTATGCGCAGGTAAGGTTGTCGTTACACAAGCTATAAGTGGAGATTGTTGTTTTCCTTGACCTTGTTTATTTCCCTTACTACAATATCCTAAGGAAGTGACTATGTGGGATATGTATATTGGTATCCCTTGACCTGCTGAATTTGCAGGGTCAGCAAACCCCTTCAGGAGCTTTAGATGGATCTACACAACTGCCTCTTCCTGCATGTCCCACAACCATGTCCAATTTACTTCTCTTCCACTTCTACCACCAAACAGCTTCTACACTTCATTTCCCCATCTCAGCATCACCATCCATCCGGTTGCTCTAACCAAAAACAGATTAATCTTGGAGTCTTCTCTTTCTCATCATTCAGTCATCTGTTCTGTCCCCTATCTGTCTTACATAATTATACCCCAAACTAAGCCCCAAACTATAACTTTACTTATCTTCCTCCAATCTATTTTCTGTGCTATCGTTTCTATGACTTGCTGTCACAGATCAGATGACCATTTCCTAACATCCTCCACTGGATGTTGGTAAAAATGATTTCTTCTAGCTAAAAAACTCATTTGTTTGCTTGGATTACACTTATTCTCCAAAGTAACTATCTGAAGATAAATTTAACCTTTTGATTCAAAAACTTCACATTTAAAACAAAAAAATTTCACATTTTAGTGAATTATAAAACCATGATTTATATTACTCTAGTTTCAATGTTTTTATTAACAGAATTGTTTCTTTGGCTTCTTCTAATCTTGGTTTAAGTTAAAGGCTTTAGTTAAGTGATTTAATTCTTAATTATCAGAGACTAAGTGATTGAAATTTATATATCAAAACCTCACATTTTAACTATTGGTTAAAATCTCTGTTCTCTTAATAGTCATCCCTAGGCAGAATATTGTGTTGCTATTTGTGGATTGTAGAAAGAAAAAAGAAATGACAGGGAAGGTAGTGTTCATGAGTACACAGAAATATATAATAAACTGATAGAATTAGGTAGTGAAGATTTAAAGACGCACGTCTTCATTCATCTGGTTGTGCTTCAAGTGCTTAGCCAAAGAAATTTGTTTCCTGTCTCTACTTGAAAAATTTTCTGTATATTTACAATTTCTCTCCAAGCCTTTATCAAAATTGTGAACAGATTCGAATTTCATTTTTTTCCCTCCCACAATATATATATATTTTTTTAAATATTTATTTTTGAGAGAGAGAGCATGAGCAGGGGAGGGGCAGAGAGAGAGAGGCAGAGGATCCAAAGCAGGCTCCATGCTGACAGCAGAGAGCCCAATGCGGGGCTCAAACTCACAAACCAAGAAATCATGGCCTGAGCTAAAGCCAGATGCTTAACCGACTGAGCCACCCAGGGGCCCCTCCTTCCGCAATATTGACCAAGAGACAAAATTTGACGGAAAAGGTAAGATGTAATGAGAAATCTATAAAGGAACTTATATATATACACATTCTTCTACCAAATATTTGTCTTGTGTTATAAAGAAATCTCATACCTGCTCTTCTCCGTGACTCCTGTATATATATATGCATAAACTGAAGGCCAAATAATTCCCGTTCCTCTTCTTCATCTATGCTTTCACTAGGAGGAAGTGTTACTTCCAATTTCAGTGGGTTGTCTCTGAAGTTGACAAACCTAGCAGTTCACCAAAAAACAGTATTTTTATAGGTGCCATAGAAGTGAACATTTATTTCCCTAGCAAAAGATCAAATGATAATATGGTAAATTAAAAAAAAAAAAAGTTTCAATAACCAGACATCGTGGTGAGATGTGATAAGTCCTAAGAATCTTTTAAGTTTCTTTTCTAGAAGGAAGAAACCCTAGCTTTAGACAACTTATTTTCAAAGCTTATAGAAGCAACTGTTAGTTCCTACCATATATTTAATGTGGAACAGTTCAACTTCCCAGAGCAATTCCAGGGCATCTCAAACATACAATTAATGCTATGAAATTAAAGTTTCTGTGTATGTGTGTGTGTGTATGTATTTTTTTTTTTAACGTTTATTTATTTTTGAGAGATAGAGCATGAGCAGGGAAGGGGCAGAGAGAGGGAGACACAAAATCCAAAGCAGGCTCCAGACTCAGCTGTTAGCACAGAGCCTGACTCAGGGCTCGAATTCACAAACTGTGAGATCATGACCTGAGCAGAAGTTGGACACTCAACTGACTGAGCCACCCAGGCGCCCCTTAGTTTCTGTATATTTTACAGACTTACTTGTGTCTTATTTATCATTGTATCTTCACCATCAATTACATGACCCAGTAGCTGCTGAATTGATGAATGAATGAATGAATGAATGAATGTATGAATGACTTTGTTTTGGAAATTGTAGGATTTGATGTGAATTTGCATGTCTTACATTCTCTGTTAGGAAATTAAATTTTGGAAGTAAGACACTTGAGGGAGTTCTGAGAGTAATTAACTTACCAATTTACTCTATAACATGGTTACCTGTGTCCATAGTAGTCTTTTAGAAGGAAAATAAGCACTATTTTTATACCTTTTGCTTTTATTTGTAGATGAGGTTTGTTAGCAGTTACAAAGCGATTTTCATAAAAATGTCACCAACAGAGGGTATTCCTTAAAGCTGATAATGCCAGTTTGACTTTTGTTTCAAGGATTCTTTCTTGAATAATTTTAACCAGTGTTATATGAATCCTACTTATGTGATTATAGAATTTCAAAGTTGGAAAAAATTTTTAAATATATTCATTCATATGAATGAGAACTCAAATCTATTCATAAAATTGCTCTATATTACTGTGTTCTGCAACCAGAAAGGAACATGTCACTTTTGGGTCTACAACTTTTACCTCAGATTGGTCATCTCTTCCATGCACACTGGAATATCTTGCAGTTTATTGTTGCTGAGAACAAGAGTACCCAGGTTTTTCATATTGCTGATTGTTTCTGGCAAGCATGTTATTTCATTCCGTTGCAGCCATAATGTGTGTAGAGTTTGCATTCTGATGAATTAAAAGAGGTTTCTGTGATTAATCCATACATAATATGAAAACCCTGATTCTTAACCTAAAATCAAAGAAAGGTAATCTTTTATAACATCTCCTTTAACCAGTATATCAGTTAACTGGTTTCACATTACCTGATTAGGGAAACTGCATCAGAGTCAATCCCTACCTACACTACAGTTCTCGCATGTGGTGGTAGAAGAGAAACCAATGTATTTTAGTGAATTCTTCACTATTTGCATAGGATTTCTTAAAGAACTGCTGTAAATGTTATCTAATCTGAATTAGAGTGTTAGGAGAAAAATCAGAAATTATTAATATGCCCAGTTAGGGCAAGACAAGTATGCATAACAGACTCTGGGCCAGGCTGCCTACATTCAAAACCTAGACTGCACACTTACACTGTGATCTTGAGCAATTTAACATCTCCACATGAGTTTCCTCACACATTCGTAAAGTGCACAGAGTGCCTGGCATGCACTAAATAATGTTATTGTTTGCCATATTCATGTCAATATGGTCACGTCAGATAGCCAGTTTTTCTCTCCCCAAACCCTTAGGCTTATTTAAGTAAATGAAAATATTCGGTTAAAAAGTAGCATATTAGTACTACGTGGATCTATTGTGATTGATTAGGTAGGGTCCCCTTTGTTTTGTCTATTATTTCTTATTTATTACGGATGGCTTCAACACATCCAATAGCATAGAAAATTATTTTACCTTTCTATAGTATCAGGAAGTTGTTCAAGTCTGTTGCTTCCCATGTCGAGCCACTCAAGAGCAGGCATGTTCAACACAGCAGGAGGGATTGTAGTAAAGTGATTCATACTCAAATCAAGGTGAGTAAGCTTTAACAAATTGCTAAGCTGAAGAGGAAAGCAAAATTTTTCAAAGTGAATGTCCACAACGTAAAGTACTAGAACACTCACATTGCTAAAGGAGATACTTCACATCAAGGAACGTTCAGATTACACTTGGGCTTTATTTAGTCCTAGTAGTCCACAATAAAATAAATTAATTTTGAAATAAAAATAAAGCTAAAAAACCTCCAGATAAATTAAAAACTTGTATAGAAAGTTCATCTATTCCAAGAAAACTTATCTTCCAAATACCCAAGTTCCAGGGTTTGCAGAACCTGCTTGTGTTTTCCTTTCATCCTGTATCTGAGATTTGTATGGGAAAACCCAAACTTCAAAATATTATTATCTTTATTGAGCCTTCTTTTTTGCGCCTGATGCTTTACATGCGTTATCTCAATCACAGGATTTACCGTTTGGTAATTCTATTTTTTAAATGAAAAACATCAATAAAAATGTATTAAGAATAATATATCAAACACCAGCATGCTCAGCTTAAGAAAGAAAATATAGAGGTGCCTGGGTGGCTCAGTCAGTTAAGCGACTGACTCTTGATTTCAGCTCAGGTCATGATCCCGCTGGTTCATGAGATTGAGCCTAGCATCAGGCTCCATGCTGTTGGCACGGAGCTTGCTCAGGATTCTCTCTCATCTTTGCCCCTCCCCCTGCACATGCACGCTCTCTCTCTCAAACTTAAAAATATATATATACTGATATGACTGCCTCCTGTGTACTCCTCCCTTCTTCCTTTCCAGAGGGAACCCTTCTCCTGAATTTGGTATTTAATATTCCTGCATATGTTTTTTTTGTTTTTATTACTATATACAAATATGTTTTCTATATATTTCTCTATTATTACTATTATATATGTTTTCACAAAGTTTAATATTTTTATTTGAAGATTTTGATAGTGTACTTCTCTTTAACTTGCCTTTTTCTCTCAACATCAGTATCTCAATGTATTCATGATGCTTATAGCATTAGTTTATTCATCAGCTTTATAAGATGAATATCGTATTTCTATTTTATGGACAAAATGGGTGAGAGAGGCCATGCAACTGGAAATGATGGGTGATGTGCACTCAAGTTTTCATGGACCTAAGGCCACAAACCTCTTGCCATATAACGCTGTAGTGAAAGTTTCAAAATGTGAGTAAAAATTTAGTTAACTTTTCCAAAAAACTTTCCATTTATCTAGGCAAGTTCTGTTTTATTTTTATCTCCGGGAATGTTGAGATTCCTTCCACAATTTTAACACCAAAAAAAAAAAAAAAAAAAAAAAAAAGAAACACATACACACCCAGTGTTTTGTGGGTAATGCAAAAAAAGCAGGAAGTTTCCATTTAGGAGGCGATATTTCTCTGGCTTTAGAATTCAAGCCACGGACAAAACACTTTTTCAAAATCACACCTTTAAAATTTTTCAAACGGTTTAGAATGGAGTATAAAAAGATTGTTTTTACACTGGCATAAATATGTTTTGTGTGTATACATGTATGCAGTGTAATGGCTGAGAGAGAAGTCTCCTGTTGCTGATTTCTCAGTGGTACTAGAACCCTTTGATTGTATCATATTAAAAATGTTATTATCATCTGACAGTCTCTATTTTGCATATGTGAACATTGAGGCCTAGCTATATAAAGTGGTGTGTTTGAGGCTACACAGCTACTTAGAGGCCATACTTGGAAATAATCCCAGGCTCAAATCTTACTTTAGTATTAGTTCCAATAAAACCTATTTCTTATGTGAAAAAATTAAGGTAAACACAAGTTAACAGACATGTCCAAATTCATACAGCATTTTAAATGATTGAACCAATCCCAGAAAGAAAATCACAAGAGTTAGAAATAAAATATTTATTGGCCCTCTTGTGAGTATAAATTGTCCCTGTGATCATCATTTTTATCATAAGCAAGTGCATATATTTCATTAACTTGAACTGTTGTAAAATGAAGTAGATAAAATGTAGAAATTATGTTTTACTTGCCAGAGTGATAATTATTGGTGACATATTTACTGCTCTGGGGAAAAGCGATATTCTCACCAAAAATAGTGAGTGGAGAATGGAAAAAGGGAATAGTCTTTCTACTTTGAGTTTTATTATTTTCCTTAACTTTATTTTGCAAAGTTAGAACAACTTGGAAATTTCTTTGCTGATTGTAAGATCATTAAATATGTTTGAAGTATGTTTGAAAACGTCTATATCTCTATGACCAGTTTGGCTTTACTAATAACAAGGTTATCATACCAAAGCAAAGTCTGAAGGCTTTCCAAACCCATTGCCTTGCTTTCACTTGGTAGAGCCAAAGAAGCTAGCAAAGAAACACTTCCTAAACTGAAGAATTCATTTCTTACCACTTCAGCTGTATCTCAAAAAAGGAACACTGTATAAACACCAACTAGTAAACAAAAGAGCTTTTCCATCACCACACTGTGCTTTATAATAACCATTTATTCATCCAATAAGCATTTACTAAGTAACAACTACAAGCTAGGCTGGGCCTTCAATAGGAAATAGAAATAAAAAAGACTCTTTGCTCTGGCCTTTTAGGAAATCACAAATGATGTCAGTACTGTGACAATATTTATGCTAAATAGATACTTCTCTAAAAATGTTATAATAACAGGAAATGATTACCACTAAATATTTTCTGAAATAAAACGTATAGCATTTCTTCATCAGTGTTATTTTTAATGATCACACAATTAAGAAGTAAACCAGTAGTAGACAGAGAATAAAATCATAGGCATTTATATCTTTCTGACCTCTTGTGGAAGATCACATATATCTCTGTTTACAGCAAGTTCTAGTTTCTCCAAGCTCACGCAATGACTTAGTTCCCTGGGGACAGTCTTGATTTTGTTGTAACTAAGAATCAGCTCCTGAAGTTTAGTGAGCAGTCCTACAAAAAATAATACACAATAGAGAGCAGATAGATATAAAACAATGTTTCCAGTTATGAAGTATTATAGCATAACTTACTTGTCAGTTTCCTATTGGCAAATTCACACTTCTTTTCCCAGTATGTGTCCTGCCTCTTCTAAAGATGAGGAGCAGGTTTATCAGTGCTATAAGCAAAAAATATATGTATTTTTTTTTTCATTTTGCTTTATCTACACTATATCCTGGTCAATTTTCCATTTGGGGATTGTTTTTTTCTCATCTAAGGAATCTTTCTAATTTTCTCTCTTGCCTTCAACCTATTCTCTTCTAGGAGGATTAGCTGAACAAGAAATATCATTTCCAGAATTTATACAATAATATTTCCAAAGAGACTTTTCTTGCATTGAATTCTCATCTTAAATCACCTCAGTAAATCCTAGATGCTTGGATCCCCTGGAACCTTCAATTTAGATGTTTATAATTTCCTCAAGGTTCAGGGCTATGTAAAGATGAGGTCTTTACTCCATGTATCAAAAAAAAAAAAAAAAATTCTCAGTAAAAAGCAGAAATTAAAGCAATCTTCCTTACCAATTCCTCGAGGTATCTCTGAAATTGTGTTTCGAGATAAATCTAATACAATGAGGTTCTGAAATCTTCCAATGAATTCAGGAATTTTCAACAAACCAGTTCTATGAAGTTGCCATTCCTGTAGCTGACTCAGTTTCAGTAGAGAAGAAGGGAGGGTCTAAACTCAAGTAAAATAAATGACAGAATTACCATATTACTTAAATTATTTTAGTATCATGTCACACTGGAGTATAATTGTAGAGAGATTGATTTGTAAAAGAACTTTTCCTTACAAATTTTCCTAAATGGTTATATTTCCAAGTGCTTTGTGTTACTTCTAAGTTTTAAGACCTTTACTTTGGGAGTGGGGGTGCTAAACCTTGGCGCTCCAATCAGAATAAACAAAAAGAATGTATTTTGGCCAATAGCGTACACACATAGAGCTATGCTCTAAAGATGTTGTTGTATTAGGCTTTTTGAAGAGTACATATATGCAGTTGAAATGAGAATATGATGATTAGTTGAAATCACAGAGAAACCAAAAAATCATTTTATTTTATTTTATTTTTTAAATGTTTTCAACGTTTTTTATTTTTATTTTTGGGACAGAGAGAGACAGAGCATGAACGGGGGAGGGGCAGAGAGAGAGGGAGACACAGAATCGGAAACAGGCGCCAGGCTCCGAGCCATCAGCCCAGAGCCTGACGCGGGGCTCGAACTCACGGACCGCGAGATCGTGACCTGGCTGAAGTCGGACGCTCAACCGACTGCGCCACCCAGGCGCCCCCAAAAAATCATTTTAATCAATAATTCAAACTTCTCTTCCCCTTCTTTTTTTAAAAAATCTTTCATGTTTATTTATTTTTGAGAGAGAGAAAGAGAGAGTGAGCAGGGGAGGGGCAGAGAGAGAGGGAGACACAGAATCCCAAGCAGGCTCCAGGCCCCAAGCTGTCAGCTTGTTGTGGCTCAAATCCACAAACTGCGAGATCATGACCTGAGCCCAAGATGGACACCCAGCTGACTGAGCCACCCAGGCGCCCCTCTTCCCCTTCTGTTTTGAAATATTTTATAAAAGGTTTTTACAGATTTTTTTTAATTTAAAGATTTTAAGAGTTTCAACTCTTCTGAACTCTTTGCCTTTTCTCTTTCAACCTAAAGTAGCCAAAAGGGAAAATAAAGGACCTACCCCCTTAGCTAATCATACCTATATGTATGAACATAAACACTGGCCCAAGGGATAGAGGCCCTTACAAAAATTAGAGTGTGCCTAATGTAATTAAGCAAGTGTGTGTGTGTGTGTGTGTGTGTGTGTGTGTGTGTGTTTATGAGAGAATATGAACTGGGTGGTAGACCTCGAAAAAAAATGAATATTCTATTCCATTTTGTGGAGTTTTAACTGAGCATTTATTTTGGAAAAGCTGTATGATTTTTGTTAGGCAAATGGTCATCTTTTTATGGAAAATGAGAAATTGCTTATTAGTAGGATTAGTAGGAGAAAAATTGCAAATGACCTAAATTTAAACAGAGTTTCAGCAAATTGAATTTTTACCAAAAAAAAAAAGTGAAGTTATATTTCTTTTCGGTTGTTCATGTTGCCCCAATTCATTTGGTGTATTATTAAAATGAGAATTTCTGACTATTCCAGACTTAATCACACAGTCTCAGAATCATTTTCTCAACTCTCCCATAAAATGCAAAATATAGAAAATCAAATAGTACTTGTATGAAGCTAACCTTCCATTCCTCTTTTTCTATCTTCAAAATGACTCTTCCATCTTCTTTGATGACCTTTTCCCTTAGTTTGGTTAAGCTTACTCGTTCTTCCCAGATTCGCACTAGCCTAAGAGACCAGAAAACATTTTAGTTGACCCGTAATGACACAGGTAGCATTCACTTTTATGTAAAAAGTGACCCATCAAAAACAACCACTTGACTAGTAGTATCTGGAAATCGAAAAAGAATTTGTTTTGCAAGAATTATAAATATGATTAGTTTCATAAATGCCCTATATTTAAGTTTTTGAAAAGTGTCACAATGCTCCATAGATTTTTTTTTAAATAACAGCTTTATCGAGCTATAATTCACATACCATAAAATCAATCCTTTTAAAGTATGCAATTCAATGGTTTTGGATATATTCACAGAGTTGCTCACCAACACCGCTCTCTGATCCAAAACATTTTCATCACTCAAAAAACTCTATACCCAAGGCTAACTGGTGCAGCCACTCTGGAAAACAGTATGGAGGTTCCTCAAAAAATTAAAAAAAGAACTATCCCATGATCCAGCAATTGTACTACTAAGTATTTACTCAAATAATGCAAAAATACTAACTCAAAAGGTAGCATTATGTACTATAGCCAAATTTTGGAAACAGCCCAATTGTTCATCAACTGATGAATGGATAAAGAAGGAAATATTACTCAGCCATAAAAAAGAGTGAAATCTTGCCATTTGCAATGATATGGATGGAGGTAGAGAATATGCTAATATGCTAATGAGAAAGAAACACCACATGATTTCAGTCATGTGGAATTTAAGAAATAACTGAGCAAAGGCTCCTGGGTGGTTCAGTGGGTTAGGTGTGAGATTGAGCCCCATGTCAGTGGGATTCTCTTTCTCTACCTCCCTCTCTCTGCCCCTCCCTGCTCATGCTCTCTCCCTCTCAAAATAAATTTTAAAAAAAAGAGAGGGAGAGAGAGAGACTGCTAAAACACTTTTAAAAAAAGAAATGAACAAAGGGGGGGGGGAAGAGGCAAACCAAGAAACAGAGTTTTTAATTATAGAAAACAAACATGGCTACCAGAGGGAAGGTGCATGGGGGGATGGGTTAATTAGGTGATGGGGATTAAGGAGTGCACTTGCTGAGATGAGCACCGGGTGTTGTATGCACTGTTGAATCACTATATTGTACACCTGAAACTAATATTACACTGCATATTAAGTGGAATTTAAAACAAACAAAAAACAACAAAAAACCTCCACACCCATTAGCAGTCACTCTCCATTCCTTCCTTCCTCAGCCCATGGCAATCACTAATCTACTTCCCATTTCTATGGGATTATACAATATTGTGGTCTTTCCACATAGCATAAGTTTATTCAAAGTTCACCTGTGCTGTAACATGTTTCAGTACCGTGTTCCTTTTTATCGAAGAATAACATTCCACTGTTCTGTTGATCAGTTCGTCAGTTAATGGACATTTGGGTTAATTCCACTTTTTGGCTATTATGAATAATGCTGCTATGAACATTTGTGAACAAGTTCTTGCGTAGATATACGTTTTCATTTATCTTGGGTACAGTTCTAGGAGTAGAATTGCTGCATCATAACTCTATTTTGAACTTTTCTTAGGAACTGCCAAACTAGGTCCAAATTGCTAGTACCATTTTACCTTCCCTCCAGCAGCACATGAGGCTTCATGCCTTGCCATTCTTGCCTACATTTGTTATTGTCCATGTTTTTAATTATAGCCATCCTAGTAAATGCAAAGTGGTATCTCATTGTTCTTTTTGACTTGCATTTATTAAACATCTAATCCATAGATAGTTAATAACTTTTTAATGACTTGCAAATAATACAGTCCAACTTCAGAGTTAAGTCATATGTGATTACATTGCAATTTTATTCAGATTTTGTTTTTCAGATATAAAAATGCATAAAACCTTCATCATTCTGGAATACATCCCTATTGATTTTTGGTACATTGCAAATATACATAACAATAATAGTAAGCTATGAAAATTACTAGTAAAAGGTTGCAAATGGTTTATTTCTATACTAGAACATTTTTATTTTCAATTACATCACTTTTCTAAAAATTAGAACTATTCAAACAGTAAGCATGATGATTGCTAACTTCTTGATACTAAGAGATCTATGTATTTCAGAACAAGATTTAATGACAAGTGTAATCAGGTGTCTTGTTCCCTAACCTTTTACTTAAAGAACTCATTGAGCAACCATTATATGCCAAATGCGATGCTGCACATTGTGCATGCAGAAAGCTCCGTCCTTGATGAGTTTACAGTGAGGCTATTATTCAACAAGTCTATTTCCATCTCTACAATGATTCCTAAGTTATTTCTGGATCTGAATTTCTATGATCTAAGTCCAGAATGTATCACTTAATTTGGCAACCGTGGACAACACATACCACCTCTGTGGGCTTTGCCTATTAAAATGGGGTTTCGATTAAATAATGTCTAAGTTCCCTTCCAGCTCTAGTATTCTATAATTCATCCACTGCTTAGTTCAAGCTTGATGTTCTTCCAATTTTACATAGAAATTTTCTACCTCCTATGAAACTCTTTTATCATAGTCTAAAGACTTTCCCAGATTTTGTCACACCAACTCTTTCCTAAATGCTTGATTTCCTCAAGATAGCTTGGCATCAAAAAACAATGAGGTCAATTTCTGTTTAAACTTGATGCTTTTGAACTAAATCTTTAGCCACCTTTAGCTGAGAGAAGCATTAGATTACATTCCTTTTTTAAAATTTTTTAAATGTTTTTATTTATTTTTGAGACAGAGAGAGACAGAGCATGAGTGGGAGAGGGGCAGAGAGAGAGGGAGACACAGAATCCGAAGCAGGCTCCAGGCTCCAAGCTGTCAGCAAGGAGCCCGATGCGGGGCTCGAACTCACAGACCATGAGATCATGACCTGAGCAGAAGACAGAAGCTCAACCAACTGAGCCACCCAGGCGCCCCAGCATTAGATTACATTCTTAATCATTTTACCCCTTGCCTGTTTTGCACAGAGAGAACTTGAAGCTACTAAAATTAAATGGTTCTTAACTAAACACGTATGATAGGTGACATTCGGGAGTTTAGAAGCAAGTCACGATTCCCACCCACTGTTTTAAAAAAGGAAATGATTTGTTAAGAATACTCTAGAGTTGGGGCTCCTGATGGCTCAGTTGGTTGAGTATCTGACTCCTGATCCCGGTTCAGGTCATGATCTCACGGTTTGTGAGATCAATCCCTACATCGGGCTCTGTGCTGACAGCAAGGAACCTGCATGGGCTTCTCTCTCTCTCTCTCTCTGCCCCTCCCCTGCTTATTTGCTCTTGTTCTCGCTCTCTCAAAAATCAATCAATCAATTAAAAAGAAAAAAAAAGAGTACTCTTGGGACACCTGAGTGGCTCAGTCAGTTAAGTTACTGACTCTTGATTTCAGCTCAGGTCATGATCTCATGGTTCATGGGTCTGAGCCACATATTGGGCTCTGTGCTGACAGTGTGGAGTCTGCTTGGGATTCTCTCTTTCTCCGTCTCTTTCTGCTCCTTCCCTGCTGGTGCTCTCACTTTCTTGAAATAAATAAACTTAAAAAAAATTTAAAAAGAGTACTCTAGAGTCAAGTTTATCATAATTGTAGAATACAAATATAATGGGTTTCATAAGAGTAGCTTTATATATCAAGGGCCAATCTAGGGAGATGTAAGACCTGAGGTGAATATCATGCTTCCTGAGTCGGATTGCTTGAGTGTGAATACCAGTTCTGCATTTATTAGCATTGTGTTCTTTGAATTAGGCCTATCTCTCAGGTTTTCTGTCTCTTTAATGAACACTCATGTGTGGCAGAGATTGCTTGTCATTCCCCTGTATCTGTTACTCCTCTTCTTCCTCAATAGATGCTCTAAATTCAACTGGGCACAAGACTTCATTTAGCCATCCTTCCTTGTAGTTAGATATGTATCGTATCAATGGGATGTTAGCAGAAGTAGTAGTGTGTGCCACTTCCTGCTAGCTGGAATCAAACATGTTGGCTGAGGTTGGTGAATCTATTTGGGGCCATTGGGTGACATCCATTCCGTTAGGAATGGAAGCCATGCACAGTTGAGCAACAAGATAAAAGCCTGACCGTGGGCAACACAGACCATCTGACTCAGTGGAGTGCTATTCCAGCCATAGATCAAGTACCAGGAAAAGTTAACATGTCTTGTGTAGAAAATATTATTTTGGTTTTCCATCTCTCATAATGCAATATAATCCTCATCAAGACACTGTTTCAGTATGTTGAGAGGATTAAATGAGATAGTACAGATAAAACATTTAGCAGAGTACTTAGTAAACAGTAAGTGCACAACCAACGGCTGCTACCTCATCATTGTCAGCATCATTATTCTCTTTACTGGCTTTGGTTGGGAAGAGTGGCCCTTCCCCAGCCGGATTTTTGTTTTTACAGATAGCGGACACAAAATAGTTGCTTATCAAGAATGTACCTTTCCCCCTCTTCTTTGCTGGGAGAATAGCTGTTATTTTCAAGTATTTATACTTCCCCCAAGTAACCCAGGTATAAATCTTAATTTATATAAACCAATCACACAGTCTCATTCTCCTAGAAGGGAACTGCATTAGGGGAGTACAAATTACCCAGTTCTGGTCAATGAGAGGTGAAGGAGAGGTTTGCTAAAACACCTCAGAAAGGCTTCCTCATTCTTGAAGAAACAGAAATAGTTTCCACTCTTCTGATAACATAATGAGGTCTGGCTATGATGCCTGGAAGTACACCAGTCATTCTGTGACACTGAGGGAGGCTACCCTAAGAACTAAACTGAGACACTGAGATTAGCAGTAGGAGGTGATGAAAAGAAGCTGAATCTCTAAAGCTGTTAAAGCTTTGGAACTGCCTTGCCTCAGGACTTCCCTATTCCTTAAGCCATTTTTAGTTGAATTTTATGGTATTTGCTAACTGACACAAGAGCATTTTTTCCCACTGAAATATAATTGTCATATAACATTGTATTAGTGTCAGGTGTACAACATAATGGCCCAATATCTGTATATGTTGCAAGACAGAAGACAATTTAATATTTAGAAAGAGATCTAATGAATGAGAATTGTAGGGATCCATGAGGAAAGTGGGTATTCTTGCAAGATTAGATAGAATACTTTGGAGACATCCAATCAGGAAAGTGGGTAGATATCAAGAAGGCAGAGGAAATGAGAGCCAAATTATTTAAGTACAGCCCAAATCAAGGAATCAGGTGATCCACAGGGAACCTGGCTGAAACTCACTGCTATTCAAATAGGTGAGAATCTATACTACGTAGCATTGCTAGATGCTGTTTTAGTACCTAGGGACTATTATACTGAACAAGCCATCAGTGAAAAATAGACTAAATGATACTAATCAAACTATGATGAATGTTGACCAGATTCCTATGAGGGCCCAAGATAACTATTTTTTTTAAATGTTCATTTATTTTGAGAGAGAGAAACAGAGAGAGGGAGAGTGCCAGCAGGGGAGGGGCAGAGAGAGGGAGGGAGAGAGAATCCCAAGCAGGGTCTGCACTGACAGTGCAGAGCCCGACACAGGACTGGATCTCATGAATCGGGAGATCATGACATGAGCCTAAATCAAGAGCCAGATGCTTAAACGACTGAGCCACCTGGTACCCCAACTACATACAGACAGTTGGGTTTTTTGTGGCCACCATCACATAATCACACTTAATTGAGTCAGGGATAGCCCTGTAGTTATATTTTGAGTTTTCAGTAAATAAAAGTCTCTATCAAATTCAACAATAAGGCACTTAATAAGTGCTCTTTTCTAGAATGATGATGTTCTGACTTTTCACTAATTCAAAATAATAAACATGTTAAAGCATACTTCTGTTGAAATTCCTTCTCTCGCTTCAGGTCTTCATTGTGTTTCTTTATTCTTTCTTCCCAAACTTCCTTTACAGCATTGACAGCCCCAGTACAAACCACATTTTCTGACATGATTTCTCCACATTGTCACAGAGTCACCAACTTCATTAGGTTCTGAATAGCTGAATCACAGATGCCATCTCAAAAAGGACCTAATTGTACCAGAGGGGAAAAAAAGAATGTGTTTCAGAACATTCACAAAGTTCCAAAATGATCCCAGTAGCGTGTATTTATTGAACACTGTCCATGTTCCCAAAATTATTTATACACTTTACATATCATGTCTCAGTTAATAATCCTCATAAAAATCCTATGACATGGGTGCTTTCATTGTCTGTAAAATACAGATGAGAGAACTGAGCCTTGAAGATGGGCAATTTGTTCAAGGTCTCATATCTAATATGTGGCAGAGGTGGGAATTGAAGCCAAGTCAACTTCCTTTGTTACTATGTAATTTGCAATAATGAAAAACTGCAACTAGTTTACATGCCCAGTTATATGAAAATGGCTAAGTAGCGGATATATAAATTTAAGACCAGCGTCTTGGGATATCTACTTAATCTAGATGCTATAGGCACAAGCTGGAATCCAGTTAAGTGGTATTATACTAGGATTACTGGCTCTTCTAAAATAAATTGCAGAGGGATAGATGTAATATTGAGGATTGTGACCTGAATCTCAGAAAGGAAAGGAAAATAAAAATAGGGGATTGGTTATGTAGATTATGGTAGATTCATTTGATGGAATATTCTTTGCCTTACAAATAATTGTATTGATTTTTTTCTTCAAATTGCATTAGCAATAGTGAAAGAACATGATCCACAATTCATCATTTCCTTCCAAATTCAGGAAGTCAAAGATGTCCACAATCACAACTATTCAACATTTACTGGAATGCTGTAAGGCAAAAGAAGCAAATAGAAACGTATAAAGTTTGGAAAGGAAGAAGTGAAATATGCAACAGTGTAGGGGGACAGGTACTTTTATACACTAAAGGTGGCCATATTTGTTATTCTCTGTGGAGAGAAATTCGGTCATATCTATCAGTCTTACAAATGCACATTCACATTCATAAGAATTTGTACTGCAAATATTTTCAATTGTAAAATTACATATTATAAAGTTATTCACTTCAGTGTTTTTTCATAAAAGCAAAAAGATTGGAAGCAATATAACCTTTAATCAATAAATTACGGTACATCCATATCATGGGAAATATATAGCTCTATAAAGGAAGTAGAACATTTTATATACTGATGGAAGCCATGATCTCCAAAATGTATGACTATGCCATGATTTAATTTTTCCATCCCAATGAATATGGATATTTGGGTACCAGAGTTTTGCTATTATGAGCAGTATTTTCCCCAAATTCTTGTCCTTATCTTCATGGTGCTCAAGTGGGTATTGCTGCTATTGGGTATATACCTAGGACTTTAACTGCTGGATCATAGTGAATGTGAATGTTCAAATTTATAAGATAGAGCGAAATTGTTTTCCAAAGTGACTGTGCCCATTTATACTCTTACTACAACTGTACAAGGTTTCCATTGATGTACATCCTCACCAACACAATGCTGTATAAAATCTCATTATGGTCACAATTTATACTTCCCTGACTACTAAATGCCATAGTTTAATATATAAAGATTGTCCAATTAAATAAAATACAAAATCCTGTGTATTGTTTATAAGAGGCACACCTAACATAAAAATAGGAAAAAATGGAAGGTATAACATAGAAAAAGATCCACGCCTAGATTTATACTCAAGAGAAATGAAAACGTATGCTCACAGACAAACTTGCACATGAATATTGAGGTTGCATTATTCACAATAGCCAAAAAGTGGAAACAAATGGCTGTCAACTGACAATGGATAAACAAAATGTGGTATACGCATACAATGGAATATTACTCCCCCGAAAAAGGAATAAGTACCGATACAGGCTACATTGTAGATGAACTTTGAATGAAAGTATACTAAGTGAAAGAAACCAGACACAGAAGACCATGTATATGGGATCCATAGAGGAAAAAAAAAAAGTAGATTAGTTATATCCAGGGGCTTTTCGGAGGTGGAAATGGGGAGTGACTTCTAAGGGTACAAAGTTTCTTCTCTGAGTGATGGAAATCAACTTTTGAAATAAATCAACCCATGACAAAGCAAGGAAGACATGTTTACATCTAAAGAACAGAATGTAATAAGTATAATACATCTTGAAAATATAAAAATAAGAATAAATGCTTTAACAGAATGTGAAAGAAGGAAATAGAGGTGTAGAGGAAAGAACACCAAAAGCCACATCTTCAAAGTGGGGAGTCATAGATACTGTCTCTATTTTATGGAATGAGAACTAGAGACTTAAGTATTTGTTTAAAGTTCTAAAGGTAATCAAGAGAGAAACTAAAACTAAGAATATAACTCTAGAAGGGTGTAAGTGAATTTGAGCATCATCTTTCATAATGAAGTTCCGTAGATTATGCCTAAAGTTGATCAATAATAATCCCCCTTGGGGCGCCTGGGTGGCGCAGTCGGTTAAGCGTCCGACTTCAGCCGGGTCACGATCTCGCGGTCCGTGAGTTCGAGCCCCGCGTCAGGCTCTGGGCTGATGGCTCGGAGCCTGGAGCCTGTTTCCGATTCTGTGTCTCCCTCTCTCTCTGCCCCTCCCCCGTTCATGCTCTGTCTCTCTCTGTCCCAAAAATAAATTAAAAAAAAAAAAAAACGTTGAAAAAAAAAAATAATAATAACCCCCCTTGAACAAAAAAACAGGAACAAAGGTGGCAACTATTGAAAACAAAATCCTGTCACTTCTAGAGTGACAGAAAAGGGGCAGAGAATGCTGCTTTTCATTATTAATCTCCTCTAAATTACTAATTTCTTTAAAAGTATGCAGTGCAAAAAAAAGAAAACTATGCAATGTGTGAGAGAGAGACAGGGGTGGGAGAAAAACTCCATTACAGAGGAAAAAATGTTTACAATTTTAGGATGGATATATAATTTCCAATATTCAGCAAATTATTAGGAGAGGGTCCCTATTTTTAAGCAATGCCTGCACAATTAGCATAGGAACAGGTTGCAAGAGCTTTTTGCCAGCAAGAAACCTTGGCATACAGGTGCTGCTAATCCAAACCCCTAGGTACATCACAGTGAACCTACAATTTATTGTCTCAGATTTGAACAAGGTTGAAGTGTTTACCAAATAAGAAAATCTTTTTTAAAACTATCAAGTATCTACATGTGAATGTGTATTTTTTAAACATATATAACCATTCATATGCTAATTAGGTTTCTCAGTTTGCCATTAAACTTGATCCAGCCATCAGTTTTCCTTTCCCAGCAACCAGTTCCCCTTCGAGGAAAACAAGTCAGTAATAACATATGTATTTCTGCTGCTAGCATAGGATTGTGTTCCCTCCAATGACTACCATAACACAAAAGCACATAGTATGGCAAGGACATAACTGGGAGAGTCTGCTTTCTAAAGGCAAAAGAAAGCAAAACAAAAAACAAAACAACAAACAAAAACAAAACTAAACTAAAAAAAAATGCTTAACTTTTACAGAAATCCATCTTCCAGAGGAAGACAATTACATGAATGACTATGAGACCCCAAAAGAGACTTGTAAATTCAATTCCAAGTTCAGTTGTGCATTCCAGCAGATTCAGACCCAGTAAAGGCATCATCAGCAATCTATTTCCATGTGAAGAATAGGAAAGAAGTGTTAAATACTTACCACTGTCAGAGGACGCAGAAGCTGACATGCCCAAAGTTAGTGATTATCAGCTGAAAGAGGATTTCAGGGAGAATTGTTTTCCATGTGGCTCCAGATGATTAAAATCCTCAGTCAGACTTGTAACCAAGTGAAATGTAATGTCAGCCTAGTTCTAATTTTAGATCTTGGACAAAGCTGAGAATAGCAAGAATCACATGGAGCTTCTGTGCAAAGGATCAAGTGATAACGTATGTGCATGCATTCTGTACACTGCAAAATGCTGTATATGGGGTGTTATAAAACTATCAGGCAGAACTATTTGTAAGCTGCAGATATAAAGAACTCCTATTGAAAGTCCTTCCATTTTTCATGACTTACACATTTTGAATATTTAATAGAATTTATCTGTTCCCAGCAGAGAAACTTGAAAACTTGAGAATGTACGGCACAACAAAAACCCTACGTGGTAAACGATAGATCTGTAAATATTTAAACTAAAGGTAAATGCTTCAGAAAAGAAGAAAAGTAAAGATATAGAATAGTATGGGTAAAAAAGGAGCCCCAAGCTCCTGCTGCATCCAGGCTCAAATTTAATTCTCTCTCAACCTTTATCTCTTCAGCCTTCATAGGTAGGAGTTAATTCTGGGTTCTTTGAAAATAATTATGGGGGTGCCTGGGTGGTTCAGTCGGTTGAGCATCTGACTTTGGCTCAGGTCTTGAGCTCACGGTTTGTGAGGTCAAGCCCCACATTGGGTTCTCTGCTGACAGCACAAAGGCCACTTTGGATCTTCTGTCTCCCCTTCTCTCTGCCCCTCCCCGATTAGCATGCATGTGCGTTCTCTCTCTCAAAACCAAATAAACATTAAAAAAATATTTTTTGAGTTGGTAATATAAGCACATGGACCAAAATTCAAAAGATAATGAATCCTCACCTAAGCCCACCTCTAGTGATTTAGTTCTCTTCTCTGAAGGCAGTCACTATGGCCACTTATTTCTGAGCCCTCCAAAGGTGGCCTGTGAAGTTACAAACATAAATATGCCTACATTCATGAAAAGCACACACACACATGCCATCACACACCACACACATATACACAAAATGCTAGCATACTATGTATATTTCTCTATACTGTGTTTTCTTCATTCAGAATATCTTGGAAATTGTTTCATATTAGTATAGAGTTATACCATCCTTTTAAATGACTACATAACATTCTGGTGTGTAGGTGGACCATCATTTGTTTAGTTATTTGGACACTGGCAATTTTAGTGCTTTTATTAATTTTTAAAAATATTTTTAATGTTTATTTTTTGAAAGAGAGAAAGAGAGAGAGAATGGAGGAGGGGCAGAGAGAGATCACGACCTGAGCTCGTCAGACACTTAACTGACTGAGCCACCCAGGTGCCCCAATTTTAGTGCTCAAAGCACTTAAAAAATGCCTGATTATTCCATAGAAATTCTCTAATGCTTCTGTAACAAATAAACTCAGAGTTATGGGGCCACTTAAGACCACAGAAAGAGCAAAGATCACAGAACCTGAACTCTAATCTCCTGTCCAGAGTGTCTGTAACATCACATACAATGGCTTCCCTGAATATGTTCGTGCAGCAACATTAAGGTGCTGGGAGGAGTTTTGCTTCTGTTAAGAAAAGTACTAAATTGTCTCTTTGGAAACAATTTAGATTTATCTCTCCCTTTAGCACTGTCTACCATTACATTTTAATTTGACAGTATTTCTATAAAATCCACAAATTCCAAGGTTCTCTCTTTCCCTTTTCTAGCTTATTTCCTATGCTCTCATCTAAAGAGGCAATACAAATATAAAGGGAGACCAACTTAGACATTGTTGAAGTGACTTAATCTAGAGAAATGTCAGGGAAAGTGGAAAAAAAAAGTGAATGGATTCACAAGCTATTTATGAAGCATTTTAGACAGAATTTCAGTGATTTGGGGACATAGTGGGTGAGAGAAAAGGAAGAGACAAGGCACAGTATAGTGCCCTCTCATAGTCTGATCATCCTTCACGTTAGTGAGCTCCACTTTGCCAAAGTAGAATTAGGGGGAAAAGTCCCAACCTCCCTTGCTACAGAACTGAGGAATATGACTAAGGTTCTACTAATCATGTACTTTGATTTAGAAGCAAAGAATGTGGGGAAACTGGCTGGGTGGCTACAGTTCATTTTTGCTGGTCTGACTACAGCAGAGGCAATATATTCTAGGGTTAGTTTTAACAGGAGTTTCCTGGCCACAATGGATGCAGCTGGTTCTGGGGGCAACCACAGCAGCTCCCTTACCAGGCCAGTTCCGTTGTATAGTTCCAGGACTTGTTTGATGAATACCCCTTCTTACACAAACATGCCAGGGAGATTTCCATCATCTGTATGTAAGAAATGGGTAAGAAACAGATATTGCTATTTTAACTATTTCTTGGTATATTTCCAAAAATATGCTTATGCTATTTTTTCATGTACTGGTTAGGGAATCATCTATTGACTTCATACCATAGAAGATGAGAATTCTGTGGTCTTAAACCACCTACTCAGTAACATACATTTCCCCTCCTCCAGTCCTCCCAATATAACATAATTTTTGTTAAATTGGTAGTGTTTATTACTATGTAAATGTTATCCATAGCTGATCCAAATAACAGAAGTAATTACATTCATTTCGTTTTGTACTTTGTGGGTTTTTCTGGAGTTGTGTCCCTTTCTATTTGATTTTCTGTGTACCTATCACTGTATTTTTATATGCTTTTCTTTTCCTCCAACCAGATTTATTGAACATAACAAAATTCTGTACACAAAGTGACCTAGATCTTTCTTACTAATATTTTGACAAGTCAATCTGTTGAGGGTCCAAAAGTGGCTTACTGTAAAATTAATAGAAAAGTGCCCAATGCACACTAAATAAATGGCCTAACGACTGGAAATTTAATAGTTCTATAAGATAATTAACATAGGTAGGATCGAACCCCGATGACAGGCTGATATAGAACTGATAGGGGACGTCAAGAGGCCATTTTGTGCACTGCCACTGTGATGCCATCATTTTCCGGGATCAGAATGTTCCCAGTATCTGATTCTAGACACACCACAAGAATATCAGTGGGGACTGAGGTTAGCTTAGCTGCTTGCTGGGCTAGAACAATGATCAAACAGTTATCAGCCCAGCATGTTCATTGGACTGGGCCCCACGGCAGCCCTGATCAAGCCCTCGTGAATCTGTGCCATAGGACCCCAACAATGAATGGATTCCTCATTGTGTCTTCCAAGGGCTGCTCTGAGGTCATCTCTATTGTGTCTGCCATGAGCCCTGGCCCACATCTTTATATACTTGAATATCCTTGCAAAAGTCACATACTCCCTTGGCACCTCAGTTTCTTATTGGCAAAATGTAGATAAAAATAAGAGTTCTTCATGGGTTTTTGTGAGGATTAAATGAGTTAATATACAAAAGAACTTGCACAGTGCCTGAACACAGTAAGTATTCAAAAAAGGTTAGTCTTATTACTACCCTCCAACAGTAAAGCCAAGAAAGGAGAAGATGGGAATGGATATGATTGCCATATGATCATAGGAAGAAGGTTAGCTGTGAAAGGATTTTCTTCAGAGACTGAGACAAAAATCAAAGAAAAGACAATTTTACAGAGGAGAGGTAAATCTTAACTGTGTGAAGCATGAAGCCATTTAAGTATCTCATTGTATAATGTTGCACAAATTGCTTTATCTTCTCCTTCTATTGTTGTGGGTTTTCCAGCTGCTTGGTGCCCAGGTTTGCATTCTGAGGTCCCACAGGGATATATTTCATCAGAATCCATGGCCCTGGGGCCCCTGGGTAGCTTAGTCAGTTAAGTGTCCAACTTCAGCTCAGGTCATGATCTTACAGTTCATGGGTTTGAGCCCCATATCAAGCTCTGTGCTGACAGCTCAGAGCCTGGAGCCTGCTTCAGATTCTGTGTCTCCCTCTCTCTCTGCTCCTCCCCTGCTCATGCTCTTTCTCTCTCTCAAAAATAAATAAACATTAAAAAAAAAAAAAAAAAAAGAATCCATGGCCTTGACTGACTACAACTGCAATGCTTGTATTTAGAAAAAGGAAACAAATCTAGAAAAACACCAAGTGGAATGGTCAGGTAAGAGAGGGTATAAAAGCACATCACAGGGGTGCTTGGGTGGCTCAGTGTGTTAAGCATCTGACTCTTGGTTGGCTCAGGTCATGATCTCGCTGTTTGTGAGTTCGAGCCCTGAGTTGGGCTCTGTGCTGACAGTGTGGAGCCTGCTTGGGATTCTCTCTCTCTCTTCCTCTTTCTCTGCCCCTCTCCAACTCATGCTTTTCTCTTTTGCTCTCTAAATAAATAAACTAAAAAAAAAAATGCACATTACAAATAAAGTGTCATTCCAAAGAACTCAAAGCAGGATCTTGAAGAGATACCTGCACACATGTTCAATGCTTCATTATTTACAATACCCAAGAGATAGAAGCAACCAAAATACCCACTGACAGATACATAAAGGAAATGTGGTGTATACACACAATGGAATGTTACACAGCTTTCCAAAAGAAGCAAAATTATGTCACATACTACAACATGGAATGAACTTGAGAACATTATGCTATGTGAAATAAACCAGTCACAAAAGGACAGTCAATACTGTATGATTCTACTCATGTGAAGAGGCTAAAGTAGTCAAAATCATACAAACCCAAAGTAGAAAGGTGGTTCATAATATGAGGAAACATGCATGATACCCTGTTACAAGAAAGAAAAAGATATAGCCTTTTTATTCTCTTCAGGCCTTCACCTGACTGGATAATGCCCACCCACACTGGGGAAGGCAATCTACTTTACTCAGACTATAGATTCAAAGGTTAATTTCATCCTCTCACAGACACACCCAGAATGTTTGGCAAATGTCTAGGCACCCAGTCAAGTTCACACATAAAATCAGCCATCACAGTAGGTATACCTATTTAATGCACAAATAAATCAAAGCTTAAAGAGAGGGAGAGACTTTGTCAAAGACATACTGCTGGAAAAGCTGAGCTAAATTCCAACTCAGAAGGATTTGGCTCCTAGACTTGGACTATTGGGTCATTCTACTTCCTTTTAAAAACAAGTTTATGGAAGTCACACAAAATTACATTTGTAGTGGACACCAACAATATCAAAGCAATTTTATTATTGCTTAACACATCTTTAGAGGGGCAGTGAATAGAGACAGGGAGGAACAGGGGGGACTGAGATTCAGGCTACATAATTCCATTTCTTTTTCACTCTATTCCATCATGACCTGTGCTAATACATAGGCTTACATTTAGAGAAAGATTATAATGGTTTTAAACATAGAACACTAAGATAAAGTAGTTATTACTCTGTTTTTAAAGGCATGTTTTTTTTTTTAATTTGCTGATTTATTTATCTTATGTCATCTCTATGCCCAATGTGGGGCTCAAACTCACAACCCTGAGATCAAGAGTTGAACACTCTTCTGATTGAGCCAGCCGGGTGCCCCTAAAAGCATGATTATATCAGACCTAGAGCATTTTCTTTTACAAAGTGAAATAGAACAGTCGAACTACTGATCATTTAGTCAAGCTTCTTCCCATAAATTCTAACACTACAGTACTATAAGGAATCATATCAAGCATAGAAGCATCTGCTTTGTGTGACCCATTTATTCAAATAAGAAAATAACGGAACATTGGGAGAAACAATGGAAAATAAGAGTATACTACTTTGGGATTTTAATCCGTAAAGCCCTTTTATGACTCCTTAGAGTCTTTTTAAAATTTTTTAAATTTTATTTTTTTAAATGCTTATTTTTGAGAGGGAGAGAGAGCTCACATGCACAAGCAGGAGAGGGGCAGAGACAGGGAGAGACAGAGAATCCCAAACAGACTCCATGCTGTCAGCACAGATGCCCCATGTGGGGTTTGAACTCATGAACTGTGAGGTCATCACCTGAGCTGAAACCAATAGTCAGACACTTAACCAACTGAGCCACCCAGGCGCCCCTCCCTAGAGTCTTTTAATAAAACAAAATGTTAGTTGTCAGAATGGAAGGCTTTGAAGCAGAAACACCATGTAACTAGAGTTCCAAGAAACATAAATATGAGCCTTGCCCTCATCAGATAAAAAATTTTCAGTGTTAGGAATTCTCTTTCAGAGATAGAATTTGAAGCCTCTGTAATTGTACTTTGTTTATATCTTTTCCTTTTTTTTTTTTTAATGTTTACTTATTCATTTTGAGAGACAGAAAAACAGAGAGTGCACATGAGCAGGGAAGGAGCAGAGAGAGAGAGAGGGAGGGAGAGAATCCCAGGACAGAGCCTGACACAGGCCTCAATCCCACAAACCGTGAGATCATGACCTGAACTAAAATCAAGAGTTGGTTGCTTAACCTATTCAGCCACCCAGGTGCCCCTTAAACAAGAATATTTTAAAACTGATTTGTTGAGCTGTAGGGTTTTCTGGAACATTGATATTCTTTTATGTGAAAATGTTCCATTAAGGTCGTGTGTGTGTGTGTGTGTGTGTGTGTGTGTGTGTGTGTGTGTGTGTATACAAAGGGATGGAAAGTAGACAACATGATTGCCAAACATTGCCAATGTGGAGTCACTATTTTCCACCTTTTGATACTTCTATTAGGAAATTACAGCTGCATACTAACTTGCACCACTTGGTCCAACAAAATAGGGACATTTCCTCCAAGATGATAGGAAACACTATTAGATACCAAATACCTTTCCCCTGGAGCTCAAGTTCTCAGATTCTAGCCGGTCTCACATGACTTCTGCCGCATGACCCCACAGAGTTTCAGTCTCTAATAACTGACATATTTAAGTTACTAAAATGGCTGAGAAAAAAGTTTAGCTTTAAATGCGAATTATTTCTCTTTTCTATCATTAAATATATGTTTTATAACCAAAAATTAATGTATTTAACTAAGAATACAAATGTACTTCTGACCTTAGGATTTTGTGCCGGCTGTCATTTTACACACACACACACACACACACACACACACACACATACACACAGCATTTCACTAACCTAATCAACAGTGGAGACACAAGAAATTAGTGTATTCAGACACTCATTTATTCTGTAGCCTATGGGGAATGGGCCAGAAACTAGAAGGTCATTTGAATTTGAGTTTAAAATCTTCATTTGAGAAAAGCATGCTGTGAGTCTAATATGTAATTTAGCAAACAAAATACACATGAACAAAACATCATTTCTCTTATGAATAACTTGGTGCTATAGTTTTCTTGTGTAAAGAATGTTCTCACAGGAAATATAAAACCTAAGCAGTAATCAGAATATTTTTCAACTTTCTGGGGCAATTTAAACCTCAGAACCACAGAATAGAAGCCACTGCAGTCTTGTTTCAAAAGAAAAAAACAAAAACAAAAGAACAATACCCCTCCTATATCCACCAAATAAGAACCCCAAAACTGCACTTTCAGTCAAATGAGGTATTTTGGGCCACATAACAAAAAGATACGTTCTTTCTGCTTTTATTTTTATGCACTGCTTTTCAGTTCTACAGAAATAAAAGCTATGCCAAACTTTTAACTCTTTAACTGCATAATTCTATATGAATTACATAATATTTTGTTTCTAGGATAGAGACCCAACTTTTGAGGACATATTGTATACATTTCAAAAGACAACTACAAAAATTGTTTTTTCACATTTCCATAAATACTATGCAATTACTAAGCCTGTAACATCTAGTAAAGAGAGAAGCTGTGAGAAATGACAATGCATTTAGAAAAAATTACAACCCCCCCAACATCTTTTGTAAATACCATTTTATTACAATTAGAGTGCATTACATTTATGTATCAATATTTTTCATTTTCACAACCTTATTAGGGAAACTAGTGCAGTAAATGACAATGGTGGTTTTAAAAACAAACCAATGGGAGCCCTTCTAAGCTTGTGACAGAAACATAATGGGACCAAAGCCAGGTTCTTGTGCAATTTGTAAAGCCCTTGGTTTGCAGTTATTAGTGTGGCGACTTAGCTCATCGAGGACTCTGTGTCGCATTTGAATAACTAATGTTTCAAATTATTAGTCATTCTGATTTATATTCATCCCTGCAGTTTCCATTAATTTAATTACCCCTGCCATCAACGTAGTTGCTTTTGTTACTGCAGTTTGAACTCTGGCTTCCTTTTCCCAGGAAATTAATTTGTTAGGTTTTTCCAGATGATTGCACTCTTGCAACTTCTACACAGATTTTATAACCTTGATTTTTTTACTTTTCTTTTTGCCACATTTTTAGAACTATTTAACACATGTTTAGAACATATTAAGAAGCTTCCTGCAGCAAACTTCAAATGACATAGCTTACCCCAAGTTTAGCACAGTCTGACGGCTCCTCTGGAAATACAGACGGGTGGAGGCTTTGGGGCTTGCTGGAGGGACTCGGCCTCCCCCTCCTCAGCCTGGGATTAGCTTGAACCCTTTTTTAACCATCCCGACTTTGCCTCTTATCTAACCTAAATTCTTAATCTCCCACCTGTTCTCATTTCTGTCCTTTCTCTTGTCAAGGCCCAGAGCAGCTGTTCTCAATGCTTTGTGTTGTAACATTCCACATGATACTCAGTAAAAGCCTGAGTATCTCTTACTCTTGCTCGTGATTGGGTTTTGTGGCTCTCTGGACCATCTCCAAATTCTCCTGCTCAGTTCTAGCAAGCTGGCCTAGAGTTCTCTCACAAGGGTCTGACTAGCACAAGAATTAGCTCGTGGTTAAAACCCTTCGGCTCAGGACTGCAACTGCCTCATAATGAAGTCATTTCCCTTTCATTCTGAGCTTGCAGTCATCAAGGATTAATGCTACCTTCAGTGTTTGCCTAAATGGTAATGCTTTCTGGAACGGAAAAGAGCTGTGGTAATTTTGTGGGGATAACAATGATAACATGAGTCACCTGAGGGTTTAGCGTAAATAATTCAGAGTTGACCTGGTCTCTCTGAAACACGTGATGACCTTGAGACACGAAAGAGTGAAAATGAGTGCCTAGAGCTCAGGAGAGTGATGGGGGTAGAGAGAACTATTTAGGAGACATCTGGGAGACAGGTGTGGCCAAACCTTTTGCCGAGCACACTGTGATTACAGGTGAGCAGCTGGGAAGGAAGCCAGATCACAAGGAGTTCAAGACCATCCATTCTAAAAGTTAGGCAAAGGCAAGAAGGAACAAGACAGGAGTGTGTTCGTGCAGAGGCAGGTACAGGTAAAGCTAACAATGTGAGAACGGAGTGTTTTGAGCCTTCTCTTAGGTAGAGGGAAATTGGCTTTAGAGAAATAGAGAATTTCTTGGGGGAGGGGATTAGTTTAAAAATAAGAACAGTTCAGGGCACCTGGGTGGCTCAGTAGGTTGGGCGTCTGACTCTTGATTTCAGCTCAGGTCATGATCTCACAGTTGTGGGTTCGAGCCCCACGTCAGGCTCTGAGCTGACTCTGAAGCCTGCTTGGGATTCTCTCTCTCTCCCTCTCTCTCTGCTCCTCACAAGTGTGCACCTTCTCTCTCTGTCCCAAAATAATAAACTTTAAAAAAAAAAGTAAGAACAGTTCTCTCCCTATATTTATTAGGGCAGCACGATTCAATAGCATTTTCTATGGTAATGGAAATATTCGATGTCTGTAATGTCCAATATGGTGCACACTAGCCACATATGGCTCTTCACATTTAAATTTCAATTAATTCAAATGAAATAAAGTTAAAATTCAGCTTCCCAGTTATACTAGCCACATTTGAATTGCTCAATAGCCACAATAATTAATTGAAATTTAAGTGTGAAGAGCCACATGTCGCTAGTAACTATTGCATTGGAAAGCTCAGAGTTAGGGTTATTACTACCTAAAGTAAAAGATTAATCTGAAAATACCAGTGTCTTCAAACAATACAAGTTATTTCACCTGTATCACATGCAAACCAATCAGTACTGGGGTGTGGTGGTGGGGAGGCTTTATCACCACCTAGTCATTTGGAGATGCTTGTTTCTTCCATCTTGTGTGGCTGCCACCTTCAACATAAAGTCCTCAAGGTTGCTGTGGAGAGAAAAGAGAGGGAGTACAGAGGATCTCTTGGGAGGTTCTATGGGCCACATTTAGAAATGGTTACATCACTTTACCTTCTCCAATGGCTAGAAATAAATCACATGGCCCTACATAACTGCAGGCTAGGCTGGAAAATATTTAACCATGTGCCCAAAAAGAAAAGGAAACAGGTTTACAGACATACGACATTACCCTGATACATTTATCAACAAGAAAAAAAATTAAATTTGCTGAGAGTTCTGGGATCAGTCTCCAATAACTTCTCCATGAGGAACTGGAAATGAATCTTAACCAGCGTGCTGGAGACGTGCATCTGGTACAATTCTAGATGTAAGGAAGAGACTAAAAGATCAAAATGGGCCCATGGGATTAAACATAAAACAAGGATCAGGAGGAAGAAATGGAATTAAAATAGAGAGTAGGAAGTGTGGGTTTTGCTGAGAGAGAATCACATCTTCCTCCAAAAGGAAAACAAAGGGAAAGTGTGAGAATATAGAGATTTTGAGGTGAAAAGGGGAGAAATGACAGAACCTTGGGTTGAATCACTTTGTGTTCTCTGAAGACAGAAGGAGGAGCTGTCTGCTGGGTACAACAGGGCTGGGGAGCCATTTGTGTAGGTGCTTAAATGAAGGGAAGAGACTTGGCACAGGTACTGTGAAGAATGGCTGAGGCCTTTGCTGAAGAATCTGGAAGGAATCAGTTTAACCTGAAGACCATGATCTCTCATAGGATGTCAGGTAAATTGGAATGCATATCTTCTTTTTCTCTTGATAGATATCCCTATGGTAAGCCATAGCATCCTGTTAATCTTGTTTTTTTCATAGCAATGGACTTGGAAAATATAACTTAAACTTTTTCCTTCTGCCATAATTAATATACCAGTATAAGCGTAAAACATCAAAGCTAGTGAATAAATTAGCATGCAAAATTTTCAAGAAAGATGAATAGAAAATACTGAAGCTAGTGATTCATATTTTGACATCGGATGTGTCAACACTGCATCATTTGATATTTGAGAATCACATTACTTCTTGTTACTAAAACTAAGAAGAAAATACAAATATTCTTTCTCGGAGATATTGAAAAATCTTGGAATCACAACCAATAGTTTAATATTATCTTCTGTATTTACCTCTTACTCCCTATTCTACCTCTTCAACTTCCTCTGTACCCATGGTCTTAAAGAGATCTCTTAGAAAACATTCATTATTGGGGTGCCTGGGTGGCATCAGACTTCAGCTCAGGTCATTATCTCACAGCTTGTGAGTTCCAGCCCCACGTTGGGCTCTGTGCTGACAGCTCAGAGCCTGGAGCCTGCTTCGGATTCTGTGTCTCCTTCTCTCTCTGTTTCTTCCCCACTTGTCTCTGTCTCTCAAAAATAAACAGAAGAAAAAAGAAAACATTCATTATTTAATATGAGGTGGGGTGGGAGGGCAATATCTCACTTTATTTGGTTGACTTTTATTTTTTAATCTGCCCAGATGTTCTTCCAGATCTCCTTTCTTATTAGTCCATGTGCATTGGGGCTGACTGATTTCCAGGCTCCAAAGGTGACCGTTAAGATCCAAGCCTGGCCAATCAGGCCATTATACTCCCCTGCCCACATTAATGGGCATGAACCAAGCCAGACCAATCTAAATTTCCCTTGAGATTTTAACTGGAAACAATGTGAGTTCTGAGGAATGTAAGTCTGGGTACTTGTAGGCATCTTTGTCAACACACTGGGACAGCTTGACCTGAGAATGAGGTCAACATGAGGCAAAAAAGATCCAATAGTTACAGAGTGACGAGACAGAGATACAGAGACAGAGGCAGACAGGGACAGCAAAACAGAGACAGTCTGGAATTTATTAAGTCCCTGGATCCAGCCATACCTGAAACCGATGCCCCTGAGGATTTCAGTTATATGAATCGAGTTCCCTTTGTAACATAACCTAGTAAGAATTAGGCTTTTGCTACTAATAGTGGAGAAAGTCCTGACAGTTAAGCTTTAAAAGTAAAGGTTCAGGCTGAAGAGGAGAGAAATTTGAACAATGGAATGCAACAAGTAGTCCCTGCATATTTATCTCCCTCAAATCTTTGACCTTTTTGATAATGGACTTATGACATGTCCCAGGGGACAAGAGTAGAAAAGAAAACAAAAGAAATGAAACCGCTTTCTCAATTGCTGAGAAAGCTCAGAGAAGACCTGGAGAAAGATAATGTAAAATCTGGGCTTTGTCAGGCAATTCACTTGATAGTGTCTCAACTCAATACTACTGCCTATTGGTTACTGGATTAAGTCAGACAAGTTGGTCAGAGTTGTGTTAAGACGTAAGGGGATTCACATGGGTTGAGCGTCAGTTTGCACATTAGTGGCTATGTGACATTAAAAAATTGTTATATATCTTATGGTCTTCTGTAACCAGAAATGGATAAAATATCTTCTGTGGCAGAGACAGCAATTATCCCCTAATATCCATTATTTCCTTCACCCATAGTAACAAAATATTTAGCTAAGCACATGCCTTCTCATTTCCCAGTCTCCTTTGCAGCTAGGTGTGGCCATATGACTAGGTTATAGTTATAATCATGGGATGCAAGGAGCACTGTCCACTGTAGATTTGGGGAATCTTCCTTAAGAGACAACTGATCATATGGTTAGTCATTTAAAAGTCTGCAAATGCCATTAATAGGGAATTGGTTAAATTATGGTACATCCTCCCATAACCCTCCCAGACAGAATTAGCAACATTTATTAGACACCCTCATAGCACCTTGTTTTTCTCCCCAGTTAGACATGTAATGATATTTTACTTTTTAGAATTATTTAATACCTGCCTCCTCTATTTGACTGTAAATTAATGAAGGCAGGGACCATGAGGGCAGGTATTCTATGCCCAGTGCTTAGCACCATGCTGAGTATACAGTAGATGTTTAATATCAAATGTCTAACAAACACACACAGAATATTATGCAGCCACTTAAAAGTATGATAATGTAGAATTGTTTATTGACATGTCAAGTTACTTGTGATATAATGTTAAATTAAAAAATCAAATTATAAAATAGTAGATAAAGCATGATCTCATTTTTATAAAAAGAATAGCTATGTATACAGATACCTTGATCAAAATGTTAATAGTGGTATGATCATGGATGATTTCATTTTCTTTTTGACTCTTTGTACTACCTAAATTTAAAAAATAATAACATTCATTTGATCCATTATTTTCTAATTTACAGGTCATTTTCATTTTGAAAAAAAATCAAGCAGATTTAAAACAACCTTTTTTCTCACAAAATTTCACTTGAACATATAGTAATCAATTAGAAAACATTAGAAGCAAGCTGGATTTCTGAATGCAAATCAAAACATTGGATTATATTCACCTTGATGCTATTTCTGATTAAAGTGGGCCTCTTACAAAATGATCATTATGATACTTTCATTTCTGTATGAGATTTATTATTTTAATGTCCATAATTACTCATTAGACTCTTCTCTCTCTTGTTATGCACATTCCTTCTTAGGATATGGAGAATGGAATACATCTTAATTTCTTATTCTATTCTATGTTTTAGCTGAAGACAAGAAAGATAAAAAATAGTTAAAAGGCAATGGACTTCTAAATGTAAGACAATGTCAGCGGCTGCTACATTTAAAGCACTTCTCTTACATGAGGCAAGTTTGCAGAGGTGGTTTTTTTCCTAACAACACACCAAAAAGTTACCAATTCTAAAAGAATATTCATTTTAAGCAAACACTTTTGATAGCCTTACTGGTTATAAAACTATAACTGGGATTTTTTTTTTTTTTTTTTTAAATAAGCTCTATGCCCAAGGTGGGGCTTGAACTCATGACCTCAAGATCAGGAGTCACATGCTTTTCCGACTGAGCCAGCCAAGCACCCCTATAATTGGGCATTTTTAAGATTAGCTTATAATTTTCTCTTTTAAAAGATATTAGTTTATATAAACAAGACATTTACAGATAATCTCTACAAAGCAACATAACCGTGGATATCTTAAAAGTTTAAGTATAATTGCACTTTTTTATACAACAGTTAGCATTATTGTGGGGAAATGAAAGATACTTTTGTGTGTAAATTCCATTTCCCAACTAAGTGTAATTGAAAAGTTTCATTAAGGGGCAATCTAAAATTAAAAGAGGAAAAGAAAAAAAAATAGGGTAAATACCAGATATTGCAATCTGTCTTTTAGTAATGTTAATTTCGTTGTTCTTCCTAGTTTCAGTCCATGGACACAAAGACCTCAGCACCATAGTAAGAAGTCACACTATGACCTACAAAATGTGACAGCCCCGGGAGAACTATTACACCGTTATTCATTTTCTGTAAAATGTCTAACAGAACGGAGATAAATATTGTGCCTGGGAACCTGAATCACACAATACAAATCATTTATAATACAAATTGTGACGAAGAACGTGTGCTGTGCAGCGAGGCTCTACATGTTCTTTGGACGCTGAAAAAGTTCAATGACGCCTTATACTCTTCATTTCAGATCTAGGAGCATAAAAGCTGGGTTCTCTAAGTAGGATTTCCACAAATTAGAGAAGCGTGACATTGTAGCACCATCGATAATTCTGTGATCAGCTGACCAGCTCACGTTCATTATCTGTGCCTTAAACACTTCTCCTTTCTCGTTAAATCGGGGAAGGACCTAGAAATAAGGCAAAGAACAGAGTCAAACTTCACTTGCTCCAAGTACAAGCTCTAGCAACAGCAATGGTGAAAGACTAGGCAACCCCCCTTCCTGTGACAGAAAAGAAAGGGGCATCCCAACGACTTGAAAATTTTTCCCATCTCTGTACCTGCCTCAAGCTTTTCAGTTTCTCCAAGGTACTTCCTGTCTCCTGTATAATTTCCTTATATACAGTAAATCTCTTCTCAGATTTCAATTTGTTTTTAACAGTTATTTATTGAGCAGCTACTATGTGCCAGGTACTCTTCTTGACTCTGGGGCTAAACCAGTGAACAAAACAAATAACAATCCTTGCCTTCCTGGAGCTAACATTGTATGGAGAAAGAGAGAAAATTAAGATAAATAAGCAAAATATATAGCATGTTAGAGAAAAGTACAAAGGAAAAAATAAAGCCATGTGGAAAGGGGAGAGAGTGTAGGCAGTGGCTAGATGTAGGCAGCATTTTTTGTTTGACACGGTGGGCAGGGAAAGCTTCACCATCGTTTCCTTACTGAAGGCAGCGAGGAAACAAGCCACATGTATCTTCAAAGAGAGACAGAGGGGAAACATGACTTTGGAGTGTTAGAGGAACAGCAAAGTAGGCAGGGTGGCTGCAGTGGAGGGGCAGGGGTGAGAGGTGGGAGATGAGGTCATGGATGGAGCAGAAAGAAAGTGGGGCACACTGTCAAGGGCAATGCTTCTCAATCTGTTTTTGGTAAATGACTTATTGTTATTAAAAAAATTTTTTTAATACAGGGGCACCTGGGTGGCTCAGTTAGTTGGGTGTCTAACTTTGGCTCAGGTCATGATTTTGTGGTTCATGGGTTCGAGCCATGCATCGGGCTCTGTGTTGACAGCTCAGAGCCTGGAGCCTGCTTCGGATTCTGTGTCTCCCTCTTTCTCTGCCCTTCCCCGACTCATACTCTCTGTCTCTCTCTCAAAAATAAATAAATTAATTAAAATAAAATAAAATAAAATTTCTAATCCATTGCAAGCTATTTTTAAAAAATATAGTAAAAGTAAATTACTAAAAGAAAATTTTAAAAGATATATAAAACGCAAGCCCTAACTTCTTGTATTAGATTCAATACACCAAAAATCACCTGTCAAACTGCTGTGAAAGCATCTAAGCCCTACTCTCCCTTTCTGTACTGGTGTCCTCACAGTCTGGATACAACATTCATGGCCTCACATGGGTACCTGATCACACTGCGTAGCACCAGTGGAAGGCCATATAGGCCACTGCAGCTACTTTGGCTCTGATCTAAGTGAGGTGAGAAGTTATTGGAGGTTTCTGGGCAGAATGGTCATTTACTGAAAGGGGAAAACTTCAGGAGGAGTAAGTTTGAGAGTGGGGGGTGGTGAGGAAAGGAACAGGAAACTCAAGATGCCTAATTAGATATCCAATCAGGATATATGAATTTCCAGATCAAAGGAGAGATATAAACTTGAGTGTCATCAGTATATAAATGGCGCTTAAAGCCATAAGATGGGATCAGATAAAGAAAACGGCCAGAAGGGGGCCCAGGAATACCCCACAGCTTAAAGAGAGAATCAAAATCTTCCTTGGGAGATAAGGAAGTTTCAGCAAAGGAGCCTCAAAGGGAATCAGCAGTAGACAGAAGGAAAGTCACAATAGCAAGGTATTCTGCAAAGTCACAGTGAAAGAGGTTTTCCAAGGAAGTGGGATGGCTCAATTGACTCAGGTGCAGCCAATAGGTCAGGGAAGACAAGGACAGAGAACTGAGTTATGTGGGGGTTTTCATAACTTAGACTTTTTGGCAACAAGACGTTCAAAATTTATAGTGAAAACAGAAAATGACAAAGGACAGATGACACTATGAAAGAAAGGGATTGGAGACACACTATTTGTTCCCACCCGACAAATATTAGAAGACTTATACTCCAAGAACTATTCTTCATAGCTTGATGAAATCATGGGTAACAATGATTTGGTAAAAACACACCTATTGAACAGATATCTGCACACCAATGTTCATAGCCGCACTATTCACAATAGCCAAAAAAAGAAAACAACTCAAATACTCATTAGAGATGAACAGATAAACAAAAAGTGATGTACACAAGCAGAGTTTGTTGGGCCAAGGAAACACTTCAGGAGATGGATGGTGGTGTGGTTGTAAACACATGAATGTACCTAATGCCACTGAACTGTACACATTAAAATGGTAAACTTATGTTTTGTAGATTTTACCATAATTACACACACACACACACACAATCCAGAAGAAAATACATCTTATCTTTAAGGAAAAAGAAAAACAAAACTTTCTCAGATAGGTATGATGGCTTGGAAACTGTAGGAAGTCAGAATTCTGTGAGATTCAAATGCTGAGTGGAGAATGGGTGACAGGGAAATTATATTCAGAGACACTCCTGATTTGTAAAGAACAGAGTCTCACTATGTGTTTCTGGATCTCTCTCCCTATCTCCTCTCTATGCTAGAAGGGAGAGTAGATGCTAGGAAAAAGGTATCTTATCTGTAAGAAAGCAAATCAAAGGCTGAATGAGGGACACCTGGGAGGCTCAGTAGGTTAAGCGTTCGACTCTTGATTTTGGCTCAGGTCAGGATCTCACAGTTTGTAGGATCCAGCCCCATGTCAGGCTCTGTGCTGGCAGGATGGAGCCTGCTTCGGATTCTCTCTCTCTCTCCCTCTCTCTCTCCCTCTCTCTCTCTCTCTCTCTCTCTCTCTCTCTCTCTCTGCCCCTCCTCTGCTCATGTGCGCTCTTGTTCTTTCTCTCTCTCAAAATAAATAAGTGAATGTTAAAAAAAAGTTTGAAAATATTGGAAGTGCAATTACAGAGGCTTTATATTCTGTTTTTGGAAGAGAATGCTTAACACTGAAAAATTATTGATCTGATGAGGGCAAGGTTCATACTTATGTTGCTTGGAACTCTAGTTACATGTTGTCTCTGCTTCAAAGCCTTCCATTCAGATAAGTAACATTTTGTTGTATTAAAAGACTCTAAGGAGGGGTGCTTGGGTGGCTCAGTTGGTTACATGTCCAAATCTTGGTTTCAGCTCAGGTTCATCATCTCACAGTTCCTGAGATCGAGCCCCACATTGGGCTCTGCACTGACAGTGCAGAATCTGCTTGGGATTCTCTCTCTACCCTTACCCGTCTGTCTCTCTCTCTGTCTCTCTGTCTCTCTCTCTCTCTCTCAAAATAAACAAACATTAAAAAAAAAAAAAAAAGGCTGAATGAAAGTATCTGTGGAGGCTTGGATGCCAACACAAAAGTAATACTCATGAAAGACAAGTCCCAGGGACACTCAGTGTGGAAGCATCATAAACATAAAGAAAAAAGATTCTTCCGAAAGCATGAAGACCAAAATCATAGTCAATGTGGTGATGACATTTAATAATGGTGGTACTGAGATGGAATCCAGGGGCTTACTTCTTTTAACTCTAGTGGTTCTCAACACTGAGTTAATAGGGATGCCCAAGCCCTATCTGCTACACCCCCCAATTGTGATTCAGTTGGTATAGGGTGAGCTTAGGCATTTTTTTCCCAAGGTCCCCACATAGTCAAGGTTAAGAATCATCGCAACCCTTATTCTAGGTCAGTGTCTCCTAAAACATGGCCACAGGTCACTCATGTTGGAACCACCTGGGTTCTTATTTAAAATGTTAAGTTCTGGAAGCTCGGTCCCCAAGGCTAAGAATACTGCAATTTTTTTTTTTTTTTTGAAGTTTATTTATTTTGGGAGAGTAAGAGAGAGAGAGAGAGAGAGAGAGAGAGAGACAGGGAAGGAGAGAGAATCCCAAGTGGGCTCCACACTGCCAGTGCAGAGCCTGATATGGGGCTCGAACCCATAAACCGTGAGATCACGACCTGAGCCAAAACCAAGAGCCAAGACGCTTAACCGACTGAGTCACCCAGGTGCCCCAAGAATACTGCATTTTTAACTAGTACTCTCAACAATTCTTGAACAGAGCGAAGTTTGAGAAAAATTCTCTAAATGGTGTCTCACTGTGCTATAAACAATAAATTTATACTGGCCTACTATTATCTTTGGTATTCGGAAATGAAAATTTTTGATAGAAGTAGATTGGCTATATTTGTGGTTATCCATGATGAGTGACATCAGTGCCTGGCATAAACCACGATGGTTGATCCATACAGAACAATGCAGATCACCACCATGTTATACACAGAGGCAGACACTAGAATTGCAGGCCTACCTCTTAGGAAGAAATAACTGGCCTACTGAGCCAAATAACTGGCCTACTGAGCCAAATGTTATACTCAAACCTACAAAGCAAGGGAAAAACCACTGAAATGTCACTCTGTTGTGTTTACTCTCCCAATTTGCTAAGACTCTTTTGCCAGTTAGTTGATAAACATACCTTGATGGATCCGAGAGCCCCAATTGCTACTTCGGGTGGCAGTATCACTGGTTTGGCATAGGTCCCACCAATCTGAAAAAAAAAAAAAAAAAAAGAAAAGTAAAAAGGAAAAGTAGAAAAAGTAAGCTTTTGGGGAACAAATGGGAAATGCAATATTGTATTTTTCATTGAATATATGATCAGAAACCTTAAGTTATGGTTTATGAATTTGAACATTCCTATTACTCACTGATCCGATGTTGGAAAGGGTAAATGTTCCTCCTGTAAGGTCAGTGGTACTGAGCTGACCTGCAGAGCCCAATTTCTGAAGGCGGTTCAACTCAGTGGCGATCTCAAATATAGAGCAGATCTGAACGTTTTTCACATTAGGGACAATCAACCCCTGCTCAGTATCCATTGCTATCCCAATGTTGTGAGAAGCCTAAAAAAAAATTATAGAGTAAGCCTTTTCATAAGTTAACAGAAAAGAAAGGAACAACCTTCACTATCGTATAAAAACAACTGCCAAAAACTGTTTCTACCAGATTGGTGATGATTTAAATAATTTTTAAAGGATTTTAAAAGGATTTTTTTCTAAAAGATAAATTTTTATTGGTAAGAATATAGGGCAACAGGCTATTTCTATACATTACTAGTGGATATATAAGCTGGGGGGTATATAAGATTTTCTTGGGAATATTTATCAATATGTACCAACATTTATAAAACTTTGTGTTTAGGAGATAAATATAGAAGTATATAGAGATACACAGGGATACTGAGTTCAGACTAAGTCTGAGAAACTGCAAACAATCAAAGTATTTATCAATAATAAGCCACTGGTTAAACAAATAACAAAATTATGTTTATTGACATGTAATGATGTCCATTATATATTAAATGAGAAAGGAATAAGTTTAAAACCTTTAAGTTAAAAACACAATATGTATAAATACATATGATTTTTTTTAAGTATGTGAAAATAAAATCCTGGAAGGATGCACATCTCCACACAAACAGTAAGTTATTTTAGGCTCATAGGATTGAAGGTAAAGATGGTTACCTTCTTGCCTGAATATTTTTTGCAACAAGTATATACTTAATCAGGAAATTGTATTAATCATATGTATGAATCATATTGTATGGGAAGATTTTAAATCCAACCAGCTAAAATATCTAAGCTCACTTTCTAATAAGAAATATAAATAAGGATCAGCATCCCAAAAAGTGTTCTCAGTTTCAATAAATCTTCAGTCCAAACAGAAGAGTTCACTCAAGTGGAATCCATACTTTCATTACTTTTCCTATTTCTGGTTAAATTATTCTGGTTTTAAAAACTGCAGGAACTCCATTTTGAGAGAGGTTATTCCTTTGAGGGGAGGATATGCACAATGGTTAACATAATCCATTGCTTGACAGCCATTTATTTCTATTATTTTAAGCGATAAACCAAAGGGGCTTAAAAATGGTACTCCATATATCTGAACAGTATCATTATTAACAAATAAAATCATTAACAATAGTAGCAAATTATACTTCGGTTTAATATTTTATCTCATACCTTTAATTCTAGTCTAAAAAAACCCCGCTGTTTGAGGTACAAAAGATTTTCTAACCTACAAGTACATCTGCACTATTTTCTGTATTTGCAAGAACTTGCCAGAACACATAGCCAACCTTATATGTTATGTTCTGGCAGTTTTCATCCACAGAAGCATTAAGGATAGGAAACTGTAGTAGTCCCAAGGAAGCAGCCTGTTTAACAGAAAGAGAATGCAACATTAGTACTTTTAACTCAGGAAACTGGAAGCAGTAAGAGGTGTGAGGGAGGGAGGGAGCTTTATTTAATGATGCTTAATTACGCTGAGCTTAATTTCAAGTCTATATGTACCTAGGTATATTACTCCCAATGTTACCTCCAAGCAGGCGTGCAACTAGGTCACCTAATCACTTAAGAATAAAAGATAACATTGTCAGGCAGCTGTAAACATCAAGATTTTCAAAATGACTATACAGATCAACCAAAGTACCATAGAAAATATCTAAATTCTATGTGATTTCCTCACTTGCACATAGAATCTTACATGAGAAGTAAACTTGTAGTTCAAAACACTGAATTAAAACACAAAAAGGTAGTAAGCTGTTTCCCTGTGGAGAAAGAACAAGTGATAAGTGTTTCCAAGGGCACCGACCATGCTCGTGTTCCAATAGGTGTCTTTGGCCTAGTGAAGGGCAGAGCTGGTGTGAACATTTACTTTAGAGTTCACCTTCCCAAACTCTCCCTCCTCTGCCTTCTTCTCCCTTAATCTTTTTTCCTTTTTTTTCCCTCTTCTTACTTTGTAACGTTCCTCTTCTGTCCATATTCAAGTTTTCCTAACTGTCTGCTAAATGTTTTCTGTATCTGTTTCTCTGCCCATCCAGGATCTAATCAAAGTTCACACATTGCATTTGGTTGTCATGCCTTGTATTCAATTTTAAAAATAGGAAAATAAAAAATGCTTAAAACTGTCCTTAAAATCCAGCCCTCTTTATCTAGTCCAATTAAGAGTCCTTTATATGTACTGTGTTAAGTGTTATTTTTGTCTGTAGGTCAGTAGTCATGTCAGGAAAAAAAAAAAAATCATTTCCTTGGGGCGCCTGGGTGGCTCAGTTGGTTGAGCGTCCGACTTCGGCTCAAGTCATGATCTCACGGCTGGTGAGTTCAAGCCCCGCATTGGGCTCTGTGCTGACAGCTCAGAGCCTGGAGCCTGCTTCAGATTCTGTGTCTCCCTCTCTCTCTGCCCCTCCCCCGCTCATGCTCTGTCTCTGTCAAAAATAAGTAAACATTCAAAAAAAATTTTTAAAAAATCATTTCCTTGAACTAGAGAGTTAAAGCAGGTTTTACTAAGCATTTGATTTGACAACTGTAACTTTAATCTTCTCTATATAAAAATCCATAACTAAGGTTAAAGCATTACACATAAAAACACTATTTTGAATGTAATCCAAATTTTATAAAAGAAAAACCAAAGTGTGTGTTCACAGATATGAGGTCATTTTTTCCTTCTACAATAGATTGTAGTATTTTCCAAATGTTCTGAAGTTTACATAGGCAGAAAAAAATGTTGTTTGAAAACAAATAAAGCACACTAAATTTTATTTTCAAAATAAAGATATTTCATTCAGATTGGAACAATGAAGAAAAATAATAAAAGAAGTTCAATATATTAAAAAGTTGGTCTCTGCTTGCTTCAAAACAGACATCACCAGTGTCACTCACATTATTTTTAACTCTCCATTTTCCAGCTCTTTCCCTCAGCCTAAAATCTGTTCCAGTTTTTCTAGGAGGGGAGAGGGCAGATGGAATCTTTCTTTACTCCAAACAAGCACTATAATTGCCCTCTGTGCCTATGCTCTATCTGCTTTTTACCAGATATTTTTAGTGTCTTCCTCAATTTCTATTCATTCACCAACTAACTGGAATCAAGCTTCTACCTCAACAATACTTTATTCAATCAGTTCTGGGTAAGGCTACTCATGACCTCTTCATTACTACTCCAATAGCCTGTTCCCATCCTAACTTTTTTTTTTTTTTTAAGGGCTTTATATTTATTTATTTTTTAAGTAATTTCCACAATCAACATGGGGCTTGAACTCATGACCCCAATATTAAGAGTCACATGCTCTACTGACTGAGGCAGCCAGGTGTCGCCCATCCCAACTTCCTTCTTGTCTCTTGGTATGAGAAGCTGAAGAAATGGCCCCGATGGTTCAAGCCCCTCTTGTATCCATGCCCTCTGGTACTGCTCTGAGCTCAGTCATGTGACTTGCTTTGGCCAATGAAATAAGAACAAACTTGATGCAGCAAAGCTTAGAAACGTGCTTGACATTTCTGCTTCCTCTCTTCATCCCTGACAGTACTAGGAGACCACGTGCAGGTTAGCATGCTGGGGGGAAAAGAAACATGTGAGGGGAGAAATGAGTTATTTCTGCCAAGGCCATCCTACACCAGCCCACCCCTAGCCAACCTACTAGCTGTCTGTAGACAAAGAAATAAATCTGCCAAGATCAGCAGACTGGTTCTGTGGACTCATGAGAAGTAATAAATGGATGTTATTTCAAAGTACTAAATTTGGGGGTGATCTGTTGATACACTGACTTCTAGGAGACTCTTTCCTGGTTGTCATACCACTGACTCCACTCACTTTCTTCCACCGTCTCTGCCAACTCAATTTGCATCTACCCCTTAAATGCTGATGTAAAATCTGTAGCCTTCTTTTCTTCTCAGTTGCACACAATTTGGGTGATTTCATCCATCTGATTCAATTACTGTGTCTCTAAAAATGACTCTATAGCTAAAATATAACCCAGATGTCTCATTTATAGACATCTATTACATTGCATGTTTATAGAGCATCCGCTTAGTTGTTTAGGGTAGTTGCTAAAACAATGGAGATTAAGTTTCTGCCCCAAGAAGCTCAGCATCCAGTGAAGAGAAAACAGAGCAAACATGTGCAATACACTGAGATACACTGCAATGAGAAACAAGAGTATTTAACTCAAACTGTGACAGCTACAGAAGGCTTCTGGAGGAGGGTATTCCTGAACAAAATTTGGCATTTAGGATGTGCAGGCATTTGATCAAGGAGGAGGGGGCACTTCACGTGAAGTCCAGCAGCCATGCAGGCTTAATCTGATTAGAACAGGAGTGACTGAGAGATAAGGCTGGAGAGGTAGGCAGTAGAGACTGCAATAATATTTGTATGCCAAACTAAGAAGTTTAGAAACTAACCTGAAAACAATGAAGGAGACCACTGAAAAGAACTGGGGAATACTACAGTAATTTCATTTATGGAAGGTCAGTCTTGGTACAGTACGGAGAAAGGGCTAGAGGGAAGCCAGCCACACTAGAATTAGAGATACCAGTATGCATTTTTGAGTAAAACAGACCAGAACCCAAAACTTGGCTTCTCCACTTGTAAGTTCCATATATCCTTGACAGGCTTCTCAATTTCTCTGAACCCTAATTTCCTTAAATAGAAAGTGAATATAGCCATATTCACACGTCAGGGGTATTCTGAGAATTAAGAGAGATAATGTATATAGTATGCTTAGTACATAGTCTGCCACTTGGTACCTGCTTCATAAATGGTTGTGAATGTGAGCTAGACGTTGAGCTGCTTAAGGTCAGCTGACTGTCTTGGTTTTGTTTTGTTGTTGCTGTTTGTTTTGTTTTTGTTTTTTTGTTGTTTTGTTTTGCTTTGTTTTTGACTGTCTTGTTTTATAATGGTCCTAAGGCCTAGAAACAATTCCCAGGACGTTCAATATAAGTTTGTTGAGTAAATGAAAACGAACACATGTCAGTGATATGCAAGAATGATACCAAGTCTCATTTTTGTCCAAATCAGGATTTTGCTGGAGTGATCTTTTCAGAATTAAAGGCTTTGCTTAACTGGCAAGACAATCCTTTAGCTAGCTCAAAGAGATGAGTTGATAAATTATGACACAAATTTCAATTTTATAAATTCCTATGAAACAAAGAAATAGTGCACTTGTACATTTTTCTAACCATGTGATATGGTGAAAAGTAATATTTTTATCTAAATCCATGGTTAACACATTGTATATTTGCAAAACAAAATTTTAATGGCCTATTCAAGCCCTGTCTGAAATGAATGAATCTCACCTTTAAGAAAAAGGGCAAAAAGGAGAGTTTAATTCCACGGGCAAAAGCAATGGGTTTTAATTCTTCTCGTAACTTAACCAGTTCAGTAAGGTCAACCTCATCACAATACCCAAAGTGAGGTATCTTCAGGGCTACAGACATGGTCTTGACCATTGCTTTATGAAAGCCTGGAAAACATTAAATACATGTATTTTTTTTTGAATTCTTAAATCCTTTAAACCATTTTACTAAAACTGAAGGTTCTCTAATGTCATTTACTTTTCCAATTAAACTTTTCCTCTTGAGGCTACCATCTTTATTACGTGATTTGAAAGACACTAATTCCAATGCTGAAGCACTGATTATAGCAGAGCACCCAAGGTCAAGTGTAATAACATTAGGAAGTAACTGCCTTCGATGCTGCGGTATACAGAAACATATAAAAAGATGCAAGCCATGTATTTACCTAATGGATTTCTTGCAAAGCCACGCTTCTGGAAGTTAATTATCCTAAGAGTTTATAAATAACAAATCAGAGCTAGTTATTTGGAAGGTAACTAAAAATTGTAACATCTTAAAAAAAATTATAACATCTTAAGTCTTCAAAAAGAGCAATTATCAGTATACATGTGTATAGTCCAAGAAACCTGCCAATCTATTACTCTTCAGAAATTAACAGAAATACACTGAAACTTTTCTGGAAAAACTATGTTATTTCACCGCTAAAAAAGGGGGAATTTGAACTTTCCCCTCAGTAAGAATTGAAAACACCATACTATACAGAATGATCTAGTGAAGTAAATATCCCCAGATAACTTGTCCTAGTGCCTTACATTACTGTTATTACCTTTTATGGGTTCTGTTTTGTCTTTGCCTGTGAATACTGGAGGTTTTGATATTGGTACGGGAATAGTTCTGTCTTTTGGTTTGGGTGGAGGTGGCACGATTTCAGCTTTTGGTGAAGGAGGTAATATAGCTCCAGTCTGCTTTTCCAAATAGTTGAGAATATCTTCTTTAAGTATTCTGCCATCTTTTCCTGAGCCAACAACTTCACTCAGCTTAATCTAAAAAAATGACACATTTTAATGCTAAAAATAAAATGTCCATCATTTAAATCTCTAAATGGAATTTAACCAATTGAAAAAAAAAAAAGGCTCTCTGCCCAATAAATTAGTATAAGGAAAGAACATTTTTATTATCTTCATAGAATGCTAGCAAACAATAGCTGCCCTTCATATGTAATCATTTGTTACTTTTTAAAATTCATTTGTTACTTTTTTTTTAAGTTTATTTTTTAAAAGAGAGAAAGAGAACATGCTGTCTCACATGAGCAGGGGTGAGGCAGCGAGAGAGGGAGACAAAGGAACCAAAGCAGGCTCCTCACCACAGCAGAGAGCCTGATTTGGGGCTTGAACTCAGGAACTGTGAGATCATGACCTGAGCCGAAGTTGGACACTTAACTGACTGAGCCAACCAGGCGCCCCACATTTGTTACTTTTGTATATACTGTTCATTTGCCAATGTGTTAACAATGCAGTATCTACACCGTCCATTTGCCAATGTTGTAACAATGCAGTATCTGCATTGCAGATAATCTGCACTGCACTGCATATAATCCATAGCTATGAGAATTTACATTTTTAAAGTCAACTATTTTTAAACTTCTTGCAGTTCTTACTAGATTTTTTTCTTTTTTGGAGACTATATAAGAAGAACTCAAAGTTTAAAGAGTTAAACACTGTAACAAATGTCAACCCATGTTTTGACCTTAGAGAGCAAGATGGACTCACTCATGTCAAGCAGTGACTTAAGCAGCCAAAGGTATTGCAGCTAACAGCAGGCCGCATCACCCAAACCAGCATAGTACTAAGGACTGATAATAGTAAGGTCGTGAGAATCTGGAAGAACCAGGAACTATTCGAATCACCAGAGGCCTGTCAAAGCCTAAGACTAAACTCCTTTAAAAAGGGAAGACTTCTGTAGCAGACTCTCCAGATGCTGAGCCTTCCACATGTGACTGCATTAAAAAGGCAGTTACCACCAAAAGTTCACCTGACTGATCTCTGAACAGAAGACATCTGATCCTCTACTGCCTGAACATAATAAGCAGCATGTGCCAAGAGGTGACCCAGGCCACAGCGAGTCCTCACCTCAACTCTCAAATGCATACCACTGACTTCGAGTTTGGTTTGTTAACCTCTTACCCCTTATTGTATCTTGTTTTTTGTGTTGTATTGTGACATGTATGAAGCCCAGTTAAATGCTTTATGACTGAATAAAGCTGATATTGTGGAATGACACTTATGTACATGCCTTTATGGCATGTTTAAAGCAACCTGGCTATCAGTACTACTAATAGTTAAAATAATCATCATACAAACGCTCTTAGTTTTTTCTGATAGTTGTTTAAGAAAGATAAGTACAAAACATTGAAATTAGGGGTGCCTGGGTGGCTCAGTTGGTTAAGCATCCAACTTCCGCTCAGTCATGATCTCCAGGTTTGTGAGTTTGAGCCCTGCCTAGGGCTCTGTACTGATAGTTCAGAGCCTGGAGTTGGCTTCAGATTCTGGGTCTTCCTCTCGTTCTGCCCCTCCCTCACTCATGTTCTGTCTCTGTCTGTCTGTCTGTCTCTCTCTCTCTCCCAAAAATAAACATTGAAAAAATTGAAATTAATTTTATTGAGGCATATTTGGAATGTTGAGTTTCTCAGCCCAAGTTAAAAGGCACATATGTTTTATTATTGCTTCCTACAGAATAGTAAATGACATAATTCCACTTTCCACTAGACACTCATTGTGAGATGGTGATTTATGACAAGTATATTTTTGGTCTTCCTCCCCAGATCTGGCACCGAGCTCCTAAAATCCTTGAAATGACCAGTGATAAAAAAGTGTCTTTTATTATGTTAATGAACCTTTGTAAAGCCCTTAGGGAACCTAAGATGGAGGCTGGTTGCCAGGGGAACCAACTGTGTGATTAGATGTAACTTTCAGTACCCCTACCCCAGGGCAGGAGGTTGAATCAGTTGCTAACAGGCAATGATTTAATCAGTAGGGGTTATGTAATGAAGATTCTAAAACACCCCAAAATGCTTGGAGGCATTTAGAGAGCCTCCAAGTTGAACACTGGAGATTTGGGAAGATGGGCACACCTGGAGAGGGCATGGAACCTGTCCACCTCTTTCCACATATACCTCTGTGTCCCTCCATCTGGCTGTTCCTGAGTTGTATTCTTTTATAATAAATCAGTAATCTGGTGAGTAAATGAGTTTCCTACGTTGTATGAGCTGCTCTAGGAAATTAATCAAACCCAAAGAGGGGATTGTGTGGACCTCTCATCTGTAGCCAGTAGGCCAAAAGTATAGCCAATAACCTGGGCTTGCGATTGGCATGCTAAATTGGAGGGTAGGTCAATGGAACCTTGTCTCTGTAGGTAGTGGGTCAGAAGCATTGGTGATAACCTGGCTAGAGAGCATAGGAAGTATTGTGGGGGAAGGGTGGGCAGTCTTGTAGGATGGAATCATTAATCTGTCAATTCTGGCACTGTCTGTGGGCAGACAGTGTCAGAACTGAGCTGAACTGTAGGATACCCAGTTTTGTCCAGAGAATTGCTTGTTGTTGTTGTGGGGACAACGCCCACTCCCGATATACACATTGGAACTGGATCCAGGAACCAAAAAGGTTCATGATTTTTTTTTATTAAAAAAAATTTTTTTAATGTTTTTATTTATTATTATTATTATTTTTTTAAACATGTATTTATTTTTGGGACAGAGAGAGACAGAGCATGAACGGGGGAGGGTCAGAGAGAGAGGGAGACACAGAATCCGAAGCAGGCTCCAGGCTCCAAGCTGTCAGCACAGAGCCTGACGCGGGGCTCGAATTCACAGACCGCGAGATCATGACCTGAACCGAAGTCGGCCGCTTAACCGACTGAGCCACCCAGGCGCCCCTTTTATTTATTATTTTTGAGACAGAGAGAGACACAGCATGAGCAGGGGAGGGGCAGAGAGAGAGAGGGACACTAAATCCAAAGCAGGCTCCAGGCTCTGAGCTGTCAGCACAGAGCCCAATGCGGGGCTCAAACTCATGGAGTGTGAGATCATGAACTGAGCCGACGTCAGACGCTTAACCGACTGAGCCACCCAGGCGCCCCCATGATTCTTTCTGAAAACACTGTGATCTGGCTTTATTTAATCCCCTTTGTGTTTGGTTACAGAGATAAAATATTCTTGTTAAATTTAATTCTATTTAAATAGACACATAAGCTTAGATGATGGCCTCATACTTAGTGTGTATTAATTAATTTCTCAGGGTTAAGTCCTGCTTCATTTGTATTAGTGCTTCTCTAAGGATGACTTCAGAAGAATAAGACTTTATAGTGTCAAACATTTAGTTTATAACAAAGAATTTTGAGAATTTAAGCAAATAATTTTAGGTAATTTCAAACAACTGTAAATGCCATTGGTTTTTAATTTGATTCACAATTTATAATTTAATAATTTAAATTATAATTCATAATTTAAATTCAATTAATAAATACATAAACTGTGAAAAAAGAAAAGGTGATTTATAACAAAATCCAGTGATTTCCAGTAATTATACAAATCTCTAGTTATTATATACATCTTTAAGAAATGGCATAGGAAAACAAAATCATGCATTGTTATAGGCAGTTTTTCTATATAATTAAGAAAAAACATTAGTAAAAGAGTTTATAACTTTCAAAGCAATACACAAGATTATTTCACCTGATGCCCATAACAATGTAGTGTTTCATACTATTATTTCTATTTTCTATTATGCTAAATAGTCTTCATATTTGAACACATTGAATCACTGCATAAATTTTCATTAAGTGTTTATAACATAATTTACCCAAGCATATTCCTCATTTTGAACCATATGTGCCTTCTCACTTTGGGCTATATAAAACACTTGGAAGAATATATCCTAGATTGTTTCCTTGGGACAGTTTCCCAATGTTAGGATAATTGTCTAAAGGGATATGAACATTTTAATGACTCATTACATATTTCTAAAATGTAAGCTTCTTTTTTTTTCCCACTGTGACTTAACTACTTCTCTCAAAAACAGACAAAAATCCTGCATTGTGGGGTACAGTGGAAAGAACCCAAGTTTGAAAAAAGACAAATTCCCAGTTCAGCTACTTACTTGATTTTAGGCAGTTTAATCAACTTCTCTGCCTTCTGTCATCTGCAAAATGGGGATAATCCAAACCACCCTGCAGGATGGCTGTGAGGATTACAGAGAACATGTACATGGTGTCTGACTCATAAACGCTCAAATAACAAAGGCAATAATTGTTGAGGCAGTATGTAATGATCAAGGGCACTGGTTCTGCAGTCACAGAATCTCACTTCAGGATCCTGGCCCCACCACAGTGTTAGTTGTGTGATCTTGGACCTGTTACTTGACTCTCTCCAAGTCTCTAAATAGCCCCCATAATTTACAGCATTGTTGTAAAGATCAATGAGATAACACGTACACACTTATTGCAGTACCTGGGGGCCACCTAGCCCTAAAGGGAAAGCACCAATGACTGGATGATAAGAAGGAATACAAAAGGCTGGTCTGCTAGCCTCAACTCAGTACAATTCTTTGGTGTTCTCCAACTCCTTTAAATCAGATCCTTGAGACCACATCGTTGCCTGGCCCGTTTCCCTTTTCTTCCCTTCTCTATCTTGCTTCCCTCATTCCCAGAAAAGGTATTCTCTCCCTCAGTCACTCCATTACATGCACCCAAACCCCTGTCTCAAGCTGGCTTCTAGGGTGCCTGATCTAAAACGCTAGTATTTATAAGTGTTCAAAAAATGGTAGCCCTGACTATTAGGCTCTAAGGAAGAATAATAAAATCCCATTGCCCAATTAATATAAGTAAGAAGTTTGCAATTTCTTCTCATTTCTTATTGGTGCTTTTATGCAACAATCACTTCTCAGTAACACACATTTTCATTTTCCTTTAATCTCAACTTGAGTCATCTCCTCATGGGAGAGCTGGCTACTTTTTCATAGACACAAATGTGTATTTTCTGTGTAATCTCGCACTTAAATACGAAGGACACTTACATTGTTTTCCATTGCTAGGCGGCGAACTGCAGGGGTGGCCAGTGTTTTCTGGCCCTTTATCTCTTGGTGTGTGTGTTCATCATGGGACACAGCAGGAGTTTCAACAACATCTTCTTCTGAATCTGGTAACGAGGTAAAATGGTACTCTTTAGTTGAAAATGTTAAAAAAATAAAAATAAGCTTAGTGGCTTATAATACACAAATAAATTCAACTTAAAATTTATAGTCAGAAGCATACTAGTCAGGCTACTTCAAAATGGGAAAACACAACTACATATTGGGAAACAATTGGGGGAGAGCAGAGGGGCATACTGGCACCTGGTAGTTTAATGATTATTACCTGGTGTTTACTTCATTTCTGTAAAAATCATGCAGCAGCTACAAGTTAAAAAATGAAAGCTTCTTCAATAAGTTTTAAACATTTTGTATTTTAAACACTTTTCTAATAAATTTCTCATATTTACAAATAGCATAAAATAAGAGTCAAATGTAAGACAAATTACATGAAAGAATCATGTAAAATCTGTGACAATCTTAAAATGCTTTCCCCAAATAATAAAGTATTTATAATTTTTCTCTGCTTTGAATACAGCTTAAGGAATGCTGTGGAAGATTTTATTTTCATGGCTAATGCTAATTTGGTTGGACCATTCTCTAAATCTAGAATATCTACAGAAGAAAAAGTACCCCAGACTATTAGCATGTATTTTCCAGGCTATTAGCATGTATTTTTGCAACCCAAAATAAAAAAGTGTTTGAGAGCATTTCATTGTCAGAGTCTGATGCTTGGAAATCAATGCTGCATAGCAGAAGTCTCTGTGGGAAGGAGTGCATTAGAGACTAAGCCTCTGAAAGCAGGCAACTGAATTTGCTTTGACATTCGATTCAAAGCCAGTAACAATTCTCCACTGCTCCACCTATGGAAACAGTCTCTCCATTCTTCCTCACTGGTCTATGAATTGGCCCAGTGGAGCTCTCACATTTCCCCAGAAGGAGACAAAGGGAAAACAAAACAAAACAACTTGTGTTGCGCATGAAGGGTAGCAGAATATGCCATCCCAAATATGCCACTTTGGTATAGTGATTATTTTGAGCTGCAAGCACTTGAAAAACAGGAAATGCAGGCAGAGACATTCTCTGAACTCTCATACACCTAAAGATGGATCTTCCAGAAGCAACTCCACTGTCATAAATCCCCTCCCTAGGAGTTTCATCCACCAGGAAAGATTGATTCTTATAAAAGAGGAGAGTAGAAGTCAGCAAACTTTGTCCCAAACTGTCATACCTCCCATGTATTCTCTAAGGACCCATTCAACTTCCATGAAAACTACTTACTCTCCCCTAAGAGGACTTTTCCCATTTCCCCTTTCCCTATAGAAATGCTATTTAAGCCTGAACTCTAAAGCTACCTCTTTGAGTTACTCACTTTTCCCTGGGTGTCTCCCATGAATAGATGAGTATGTACACATGTTAATAAACTTCTCTTTCTCTCTTGTTAATCTGTCTTTCATTACAAGAGTCTCAGCTAAGAACTCAGAAGGTTAGTGGGTGAATTATTTTTCCTCTCCCACAAGCACCTATTATAGGTAAAATACTGCACTACATATACAATATCATAACTTAATCTTTACTCCAACTGTATAAGATAGGTGTTAGTATCCCATTTTATAGATTTTAAAAAGTTGATACTTCAAAGATGAAGGATTGGCCCAAGTTCACACAGCTAATAAAACTGTGAAGAGCTGGGATTCATTCCTAGGGTTGACTCACCCTGTGCTGTTTCCATTAGTTCATGGCACTAGTGAATTTTCTTTGTAGTCAAAGAAGCTAGAATACAACTCCTATTGTTCAAGGCATAATTTTGTTGTAATTTGAGAAACCTGTAGTATTGTCCACATCTGTTAAAGTTACTGGAGAAACTAGTAAGAAAGAAGGAGCATTAGGAACTAAGGTGCAAAGGGAAACCAAGGGAATTCAAATGTAGGAATTCCAAATCTAACCTGATTTAATGTGTATTTTTGCTGAAAATATGAGAAATATATAAAAGCCCAAATATATACAAAAGTTACAGGTTTCCAAAAGATCACTGAATTTATTGCCACTCACCTTTCTGGAAAACATTCTGATATATGACAAAGTAGGACTGCCTTTTAGAATAATTTGAGTACAAATATGAGTAATAAAACATTGGTGAGAAGTCATTCATATTATATATTATTTGAAGCAGTCATATAATTGTTGGAAGAAAGCTCTCTTCAGCACTAAATTACCACCTATGTAGTACTTTAGATCATTTTCTAAGTGTGTATACAAACATTTTCTCCTGTGATGATCACAACACTGTTACAGGAATGCAGGGCAGATTTCTTACTTTTATCAATGTACAAACAGATTCTAAGGAGGATGGAGTTAAGGCTAATCTAAAATGTCATAACTCTCCTCAAGGGATGTGATTTTCATGGTTCTAACACTATACTCTGATATGTGGGATTTTATTCTTTTAGTAGTGGATTTAGGAATACAGAGTTTTAAAAGACTTCATTAAATTTTTTAAAGAGCAACAAAAGAACTCTGGTAAATAAGCACTTTTTGTCATGAAAACTGTCAATTTAGTGTTGCTGATATTCCTCATGTGAAGCAAATTTATAATAGAACTATTATTTCAGATTAACTAAATAAAACATTTGAATTAGTAAAAATATTAAAACTGAAGGGTGCCTGGGTGGCTCAGTTGGTTAAGTGTCTAACTTTGGCTCAAGTCATGATCTCACGATTGTGAGTTCGAGCCCCGCATCAGGTTCTGTGCTGACAGCTCAGAGCCTGGAGCCTGCTTCGGATTCTGTGTCTCCCTCTCTCTCTGCCCGTCTCCCACTCATGCTCTCGCTCTCAAAAATAAATAAACATTTTTTTTAATTTAAGAAAATATTAAAACTGAAATTGCCACATTCTTAGGTATTTTAAGAAATATTTCTAAAAATGACAGTAAGGAGTCAATTAATTCACATAATTGGGGAAATTTTTCTGGAGAAAACGTTTTGAAGCACTTGGGCACTCAGGGTGTTTGAAACAATGTGTTTTCGTAAAATGTTTTAAGCTTTGGTCTCTGCAAAACTGCTTAGGAAGACCTTTTTTTGTAGAACAACTGTCAACTTTAGTTTAGTTCCTATATAAATCATCATGAATTGAGAATTGATGACACTCCAATCAATGAGATCTCACTGCATTTTCTTTCTCACTTCAAATTACTGAAATAGCTAATACAATCAACTCCGTCTATAACTGGCTGAATAAAACTAAGTCCTACCTACCATTCGTTGTGCACTTACTATGCTCGGGCATTATACCATGCAACTTATGCCACTGGGTGTAATTTAATTAAATGACATGTAATTTAATTAAATGACATCTTTAACTGAGAACATTGTATTAATCCTGGCAAACATTTTAATATTATAAACTCTGTGGGACACCTTAACTGATATTGTTATAGCAGAACTTCACAAACATGAGTATCAACAGTGTTAGGAATTCATTCCCAATGTTCGAGATGCAGAATGGAGCTGATACCCAGAGGCTCTGAATAGAATTTTCAGTGGAACAAAGTGGTTAGCAACATGGGCTTTAGAATTAAACAAAGCTGGGGTCAAATTGTAGTTCTATCAGTTACTGGCTATGTCACCAGAGGCAAGATATTAAATCTCTGTGGGTCTCAGTGTTGCACATGTCAAATGCAGATAAAAATCTACATAATTAATCTATATGATTATATGAAATAATGTGTATATAGCATTAGCAAAGAGAAAGCATTCAATCAATGATAGGTGGTGATGTTAAAGGATAAATGCAATATAATCAAGAATAATATTAGTTTTATAAAGAATTCTGCTACAGTTTATGTTCCTTCCTCTCTTTCCTTAATATTTCCCCATGGTGGCAAGACTCCACAATTAGGATTACTTAGGTATAGTGACCTCTCAGTTATCTGGTGGTCAAACATTCTGGCAATTTAATCCTACACATAGCTTCAGGATCAGAATACCTAAAACAGCTGCCATGTGGCCTCAGCATTAAAACCATGCCCTTGCCCCAGAAAATAGGAATTTAGACTCTCAACCAGATCCTACTTTCTCTTCGTAGTAAACACTTCTTAACAAACTTAGTTATCCTTGTTCCTGGAAATTTAGGAAGGAGAGTGTTGGCCTGGCACAATGATAATGCTAAGAAGTAGGTTGAAAAATAAAAAACCAGAAGCAGAATTATGTTGTTTCCAGAATAATAAATGTTCATTAACATGTTTTTGCATAATGAAAAAAGATTTTAGGCTATACTCAATACCCTCACTTTAAGAAGGAGTCAAATATATAAAGTTTAAAAGAAAATCAGAGTGCCTGGGTAGCTCAGTCAGTTAAGCACCTCTTTTTAAAATTGTTTTTTAATGTTTATTTATTTTTGAGATAGAGAGAGAGAGAGACAGAGCATGAATAGGAGAGGAGCAGAGAGACAGGGAGACAGAATCAGAAGCAGGCTCCAAGCTGTCAGCACAGAGTCTGACGCAGGGCTCGAACTCACAAGCTGCGAGATCATGACCTGAGCCAAAGTCGGATGCTTAACCCACTGAGCCACCCATGTGCCCCACCACCTGACTCTTGATTTCAGCTCAGGGTCATGATCTCACGGTTTGTGAGACTGAGCCACGTGGTGGGCTCCATGCTGACAGCAGACAGCCCAACGCATAGCTTGAACCCACGAACTGCGAGATCATGACCTCAGCTGAAGTGGGATGCTTAAAGGACTGAGACACCCAGGCGCCCCCAGTAAGCTCTTTTCAAGTAGAGGTCTGTCTACGGTCAAAGCACTCATAGATGGGACTTGGACATCACAAGTAGAGTTTCCCTCATCAAAATTACCTTGATGCTCCAGCCTTGGAAAGGAGACAACACCACCATGTTACAAAAGGTGGTGCCAGAGAATATTATTTAAACAAGCATTAGAAGACAGGATTAATCTCCAATACTACTATTAAGATGTCTAGTTTTGGGGCGCCTGGGTGGCTCAGTTGGTTAAACGTTGACTTCGGTCTAGGTCATGATCTCGCCATTCCTGAGTTCGAGCCCCGCATTGGGCTCTGTGCTGACAGCTCAGAGCCTGGAGCCTGCTTCGGATTCTGTGTCTCCCTCTCTCTCTGCCCCTCCCCTGATCATGCTCTGTCTCTTTCTCTCAAAAATAAACATTAAAAAAAATTTTAAAAAAAGATGTCTAGTTTTGATCATATACTCTTAATGGTTCTATGCTATAATTATTTTCCACCTGTAAAATGGAAATAATACATTTTATACTTCTAAAAGACTTTTTGTTTGATAATTTTCTATTTATAGTATAATTGGTTTTACTAGCACTAAAACAAAAAAACAATATAAATTCAATATTATTACAAATTCTTAAGAAAATGTTCACAGAATATTTAGAAACTGTCCCATTTCTAAAATTAAAGAGAGGGATATATAAATGTTTCATAAATTGAATCTACTGTTCCATAGGTTTGCTTATATATAGGTTATGCTTTACAGTTTCTTATAGTAAAAAAATTCAATAAAACATAAATGTAAAAGCAAAATGAAACTACAGTGCGAGATAACTGTTCAGAATACACTCTGGCAAACAAAACAGAATAGCTAGCAAATGATCAGTTCTCTATGAGAAATACTATCAGACACTTTTCACTCTGAACATAACCAACACAGTCTCATTTTTTTACAGACATACAATAAACTGCACAAACATAAAATATAAAATTTGATAAACTGTGAAGCATGTATATACACATAAGCCATCACCACAATCAAGATAAGGAACATGTCCACCAGCTCCAAAAGATTCCTTATACCAAGGAAAACACTAATCAGTTTTCTGTCATTGTAGATTAGTTTGCATTTTCTAAAATTTTACGCACATAGATCATACAGCATGTTTTCTTTTTGGTTTGGCTTCTTTTGCTCAGCATAATTTCTTTGAGAATCATTCATGCTGTACAGATTAATTTTTGTGAAACAATTCTCTAGAAAAAAATACCCGTATTCTGAAAAAGTTCTATAATTTTGTAATTTGCTATATATCAAGATTTATTAAGTTGAATGTCATTTGAAACGCCAAAATAAACTCTAAAAATAAAACCGAACAATAAAAAAACCCATAAATCTCAGGGTGCTGACATGGTTCAGTCAGTTGAGTGTGTGACTCTTGATTTCGGCTCAGGTCGTGCTCGTGGGATTGAGCCTCGTGTCAGGCTCTGTGCTCAGTGTGGATCCTGCTTAAGATTCTCTCTCTCTTTCCCTCTGCCCCTCTCCCCAGCTCATGTGTGCACTCACTCTAAAAATTAAAAAAAAAATTTTTTTTTAATTTAAAAAATCCACAAATCTCAATTGTTTACTTGTTCATATAAATAATTCTTTTTTTTTTTGGATGGTCTAGATTGGTGTCTAAATCTGGTTTAAAGCGCCTGTCAGGGTGTTCTAATTTAATGACATCCATAATAGTGTTGAGCATTTTGCTTGCCTCAGTTTGTGCCAAGACTGCTGCTCCCTAGTGGTCTAGTGGTTAGGATTCAGTGCTCTCAGTTTGTGCCTCTTTCCTTTCTAGGTCCTAACTAAATTAAAAAAAAAAAAAAAAAAAAAAAAAGTCATTGATCCACCATAATAATTTTGTGTTTCAGGTAATTTTAAAAGGTGAATTCTTTTTTGGTTTTAATATTCTTAAATCATGCCTTTCAATAGAAGTTTAGCAATCAAGATAAAAGGAAACACCCCTACTACCTACTTTATGGTCTCTTGTCCATGCCACATTAAAAGGAACAAGAGCCCCGAAGAAATAGATTAATTCCAGATCTGGGGCAGGGAATGTACAAAGTGACTTTCAGATCATCTTTCTGTGTCAAAAACAAGGAAGCTTTTGAAAATTAATGGGGTCATGTTAAAAGAACACCCAGGAGCGACCTTGCAAGGGTCACTCCTACTAACAACTTGAGCATTAAAAAGAATGATTATAATAGATTAAACACAGCAAATCAACTGAATAGACACAAAGAGAAAGTTGGAAATTTAATATCACTATTTGAAGGGGCTATCAAAGCAACTCCTTGGCAAGGGAAAAGGATGAACCATTTATTCTGTTTTTCCAGCAGGAACTGTATTTCAGGGTAACTAATAGGCCCAGCTGATGAGGGTGAAGTGCCTCTTTACAGAATAATGCCAGCTAATAATGTAAAGATACTGACAGAATAAAAAAAAAATCATCATTCCACAACCACTAAAGCAGTTGTTGATTTAGGCCAGGATTCTCAAATGATGATAGTGCCAAAGTGACACCACCTGGGTAACTTTCAGGCTGCAAAGGATAAAACGTAACTGTACAATGATGGGGCAAGGGACTCATTATCCCAATTCACTGTTTACACTGAGCGCCACTACGGCAGGTCATCTAGATGTTATGGTGCCCTGATGTGAAGCAATGTGAAGTACACAATATCACCCATGATATATTCTAGCCAAATATTTAACTTGAACCTAGCCTTTGAAACTTGCTTTCAGTTTACAGGAACTTACCATGGTAAGAACAAGTCAAACACCATCATGGAAAAGCAACAAGACACAAAGTGTGACATTCTGCAAAACAAATGGCACAGTCCCTTCCACGAGTCAGTGTCGTGAAGCAAAATGTGGGACAGTGTAAGTCATGTGAAGAGAGACCGTGGGCAATGTAGAGTCCCATATTGGACCCTACTTTGAACAAACCAACTGAAATTTCCAGGACATTCTGGGGCGACTGGGGAGATTTAAATACAGTCTGATCATCAGATAAAATGAAATCATTGTCATGAAAACACATACGTAATTAAGCAAACAGATTCAAATACAGCAACACAACATATTACTCTGGTAAAAAATGACTTCAGTGCGTATGTGTGAGCTTAGAAAAATGTCTGGAGTGATATACATTCATGTGTTAAGGGTGATGATTTCTGAGTAGCAGGAATATGTTTTTATTTTCTTATTTTCGATTTTCTGCACTTTATAGCTTGCTACATGCACATATATCCTTTTATAGTAGAAATTAAATAAATAATAGGAAGACTTCAATAAGTCATCTTCCACCTTCTGGAGGCAACATGTCATAGTGGAAAATAATCTGGACAAAGACAGGTCATGGAGTTCAAAATTTGGCTCAGTCACTGGCCATTGGGCAAATTGCCGAACCTCTACAGGTTGTGTTTAGTTTCTTCACCCATTAAACTGGAATACTTCACAAGTAAGGATAAATAAAATAACAGGGAAACTTTTCATAAACTGTCAAGTATGACTGTGGAATTAGTGATTGTTGTTACTGTTAGTATTAACTATATAGTCTGCAGAACTACAAGTCAACCAGCCACTGTAATTCAGAATTCTTCTGGGCTTTCGAATGATACTACTAAAATTCTATTAGTATTCTATTCTATTTCAGCACTTCTCAGACAGATTGCTGGCTTAGGACTACATCACAAAACTTAAGCCACCTCCAGCCCCATCCCCGCATCCCCCATAGCAGAGCTGTTTCCTAGATGACATAACTTTAACGTATCACAACAATGCCATAAGGAACTTCCGAGGTAGACAGCCATCTAGCTGTCTGCCAATACCAGGAGAACCCACTGTTTTAGCTTTCCTCTGCAATATTTTCACAAGGAGTTCGCTTTTGTCAGGACATCTACTGCTTGTAAGTTCCATGGTTGTTGCTTCTTCTAAATGCTAGTTTCTTCACTTTTCATTATGATTTTCCTTCCTTTCTCTTCCACTTCCCTTCCAGAAGTTTGGCCTTCATAACCATTACTAATGAAAGTATTTTTTTTTAATATTTCTTTTTTGTTTTGTTTTGTTTTGAGTAATCTCTATCCCCAAAGAGGGGCTCGAACTCACAACCCCAAGATCAAGAGTTGCATGCTCCATTGACAGAGCCAGCCAGGTGCCCCAAGAAAGTGTTTTTGTTTTTGAATCAGTGGAAAATACAACAATCCTATTGTGTTAGATTTAATCTTTTGCATACTCCAGTTTTTGTTATTAGTGACTAGTGTTCAGGGCCTGAATCTTTAATTCCTGAGAAAGCCCATCAGTTCTTTGAATACTAAGGTTTCCAGAAGGCAGGCCCCCAGATAAATTCAGTGTTAATGTGTACATTTCTAACATGGTAACTTGTCAAAAGATAATCATTCATCACAGAAGATCTTTTCTATCTTCCTGATTACAGCTTCAAACCACCAAATTAAACCCTGTAAGTTATTAAAAGTAAACATCTCTTTTAATTGGTACCAATGACAAAAGGACAACAGTAATCAATTTGGCAAAACAGATGAACACATTTACAATACCTTTTAAAGCTTCCGTTTCTATGTCTACTAATGGCTTTCCCACATAGGCAATATCGTCTAGATTATAATACAGTTTTTTAATGACTCCATCATAACGACTAGTGATAGTAACAGAAGCTTTATCACTTTGAACTTCACAGATGCTATCAAACTGAGACACTGTATCTCCTTCTTTTACATACCTAAAAGAAAAAGACACAAAACACTTTTACATGACCAATTGTAAGTATATAATACTAATCATCCTAACAATGTTACATGCTACACTGAATTAGATTGGTATCCATCTAGCACAGCAATTAGTCCCAGATGTGCACCAAAGAATGTTTCAGAAAAGACTATAAAGGCTTCCAGAGTCTCTTTAATGTATCCTCAAGAAATACTAAAACTTTAAAAACCGTCTATAGATCTACAATCCAAAAATTTAATTACTTTTCAGGGGTTATGCCTCACCCAATTCTTGGAAGCAGTTCTAAAAATGTTTTAAAAATGTTATTTCCTTTCATTATTTTATATTAGCCTTTACCAAACTTTAAGAGGTGCCTATTATTTCTATAATTAAGTCCAAAAATTGATATCCCTAATGCATATTCTTTGTAATTTCATGAATTTTGGATTGAGTTCTCTCAATCTTTGTTTCTACAATTATTTTAATATGTCCTTGTATATGAGTCTCTTCCTCCTCAATCATCTTAGGTATGCTTTATAAGGCTCTTCTAGATATTCTTATTCAGCAAACAGAATAGGAGGAATGGCACCAAATCTGAAATTCAACATATAACTTTGATTCTAATACCATTCTTGATGTGTCTAGCACATTTCTGACTCAGTACCATCAATTCTTCATTAAGATAATTGCTCAGTCATTCTAATTCCTTGTCTTCCTGTCTTAACCAGTTCTTAGTCCATAATAAAACATCACCCTTGACATAGAAACTAGGTTTAAAAGCACATATAGAAAACTTACACTTCTAGAATGGTGGGCTAAGGACCTCCAGGATTCTGCCATTCTATAAATGCAACAAGTATACTTGGAGAAGTTGTTAAAAATTGACTTTTTCAGAATTCTAGAAATTACAATAAGGCCTGTGACAACCAAGAAAGACTTATTCAGGAAAACTGGCTGAACCTCATTAAAAACAACTAGTTTTATTATTTTAACTTGTTCTATTCTCATTCTCCTTTCCCCAGCTCAGCATTAGTTGTGAAAATCAACAGCCTTACAGCCAGGGATGCCTGGGTGGCTCAGTTGGTTGAGCATCTGACTTCGGCTTAGGTCATGATCTCGCGGTTTGTGAGTTTGAGCCCCACGACAGGATCTGTGCTGACAGCTCAGAGCCTGGAGCTGCCTCAGATTCTGTGTCTCCCTCTCTCTCTGCCCCTTGCCTTCTCATGCTCTCTCTAAAAAATAAATAAACATTAAAAAAAAGAAAAAAAAATCAGCAGTCTTACAGCCATAGCAAGGGCAGACCCAAGTCTGGAGTTCCACAAAAAGCGATACTCCCAGAGAACACTTACTATTTGACTCATTGGGCAGCTTTCTGAAAAAATGCCACTCACAGAGCTTGTTCTTGTTTGATCTGACTCAGCTTTCTCAGGGTGTTTGCTGAGAAACGGTCCACAGCAATTGTTTAAAATCTTGACTGGCTGAGGCAGTGAAAAAGTTGAGGCAAACAAGAGGTTCTAAAAGGAAGATCTGGGTAATGAGATGTCCATACATCTTACCACAGATTTGCCACATTATTTTATGTAAAATATCCAGTTTTCAACATAAAATTACAAGACATGTAAAGGAATGGAAAAGTATGGCACGTGCACAGGAGGGAAAAAGTGGTCAACAGAAACCATCCCTGAAGATGCCAAGATGTTAATTAACGATAATTAATATTATGGGGCACCTGGGTGGTTCAATCAGTTAACTGTCCAACTCTTGATTTTGGCTCAGGTCATGATCTCACAGTTTGTAGGATCAAGCCCCGCACAGGGCTGTGCACTGACAGCATGGAGCCTCCCCCATTCATGCACATTCTCTCCCTCCCCCTCTCTCTCAAAATAGATAAACTTTAAAAAATAATAACAATGTTACTAATTAACTTTAATAAAAGTTAAATTAAATCGACAATTAAATATTCAAAGAACTAAAGGAAACCATATCTAAACAATTAGAAGGACACAGGAGAAAATGGTGTCTCTCACCAAATAAAGAATATCAATAAAGAGATAGAATCTTTGAAGATATAATGACTAAAAACTTCCTAAACTTGATGAAAACACTAACGTACACATGCAAGAATCTCAACAAACTCCAAACAGGACAAATTTAAAAGAGCCACACCTAGACACATCATAATCAAACTGCTGAAAGACAAAGAGAGAATCTTAAAATCAGCAAGAGAAAACCACATTCATCAAGTACAGGAACCCTTATAAGATTAACAGATGGCTTCTAGTCAGAACCATGGAGACCAAAAGGTAGTTGAATGATACATTCAATGTGCTAAAAGAAAAAAAAGACAGTCAAGCATCTTATATCTACGAAACTATCTTTCAAAAATGAAGGAGAAATGAATACACTCCCAAATAAATGAAAACAAAATTTGTTCCTAGTACACTTGCCCTACAAGAAATGCTAAAAGCAGTCCTTCAGGCTGAAATAAAAGGACAATAGCAACTCAAATTCACATAAAGAAATAAAGAATATAAACAAAGGTAATTACATAGGTAAATATGCAAGCTGTGATATTTTGTTTGTGCCCCGTTTTTATTCTATCTGATTTACAAGACAAGTGCATAAAGCAATACTTTAAAGGTGTCCGGGGATGGCAAGATGGCGGCCTCTGCCTTTGCCCGTGCCCTCAGAGCTGCAGCAGGAGTCTTACGGCCCCTGAATATTTTGGTGTCTTCAGCCTGTCAAAACGGTGTCAAGAATGCCTGTCTTAGTTCTGCACTGTCCACCCGGCATTTTAGTTCTCTGCAGGCACCAGTTGTTTCCTCTGCTCCCAGACTTGCCACGTCTGTCAGAAACCTGACATGTGGACATACTGCAGCAATCCTCAATAGAGCGGCCCCCTTGCTTCCAAATGTCCTGAAGCTACCAGTCAGAACCGTAACATACTTCAGTTCACGGAAAGGGAAGAGAAAGACTGTGAAAGCTGTCATCTACAGGTTTCTTCGACTTCATTCTGGCCTGTGGCTAAGGAGGAAGGCTGGTTATAAGAAAAAATTATGGAAAAAGACAACTGCAAGAAAAAGGTGCTTGAGGGAATTCGTGTTCTGCAATAAAACCCAGAGTAAGCTCTTAGATAAAATGACAACATCTTTTTGGAAGAGGCGAAACTGGTATGCTGACGATCCTTATCAGAAGTATCATGATCGGACAAACCTGAAAGTCTAGATTAGAAGTTTTATGACTTCCCAGTTACTGAATATGTATCTTTGTGTATATGATGTCTTTGCAAAAATGAATAAGTGTAAATGAATAAGTACAAAAATGAATGAATGAATTTGATGTAAATTGTGCCAATTGGTATGGAAACATACAGTTCCAACATTAAACTTATTAAAGTTTTAAAACTTAAAAAAAAAAAAAAAAACCCACAAACTATTGGTGTTCTATGTAGAAAACCCCAAAGAGTCAATCAAAAAAATTGCTAGAACTAATACATGAATTCAGCAAAGTTGCAGGATATAAAATCAATGTGTAGAAATCTGTTGCATTTCTATACACCAATAATAAAGCAACAGGAAAAGAAATCAAGGAATCAATCCCATTTATAATTGCGTCAAAAATATTAAGATACCTAGAAATAAACCTAACTAAAGAGGTAAAAGATCTATACTCTGAAAACTATATAAGATTTATAAAAGATACTGAAGAGGACACAAAGAAATGGAAAAGCATTCCACGCTCATGGATTGGAAGAACACTGTTAACATGTCTATACTACCCAAAGCAATCTACACATTTAATTCTTATCAAAATACCACCATACTCTTTGCAGAGCTAGATCAAACAATCCTAAAATGTGTAGAGAACCACAAAAGATCCCAGATAGCCAAAGCAACCCTGAAAAAGAAAAACAAAACTTGGAGGCATCACGATTCCAGATTTCAAGCTATATTACAAAGCTGTAGTCATTAAGACAGAATGGTACTGGCACAAAAAACAGACACATAGATCAATGGAACAGAACAGAAAACCCAAAAATGGACCTACAACTATATGGTCAACTCATCTTCGACAAAGCAGGAAAGAATATCCAATGGAAAAGAGACAATCTCTTCAACAAATGGTATTGGGAAAACTGGACAGCAACATGCAGAAGAATGAAACTGGACCACTTTCTTACACCATACATAAAAATAAATTCAAAATGGATGAAAGACCTAAATATGAAACAAAAAACCATCAAACTCCTAGAGGAGAACACAGATAGCAACCTCTTTGAGCTCGGCTGTTCCATGTTCTTACTAGACATGTCACCAAAGGCCAGAGAAACAAAAGCAAACGTGAACTACTGGGACTTCATCAAGATAAAAAGTTGCACAGTGAAAGAAACAAACAACAAAACTAAAAGGCAGCCTACACAATGGGGAAGATATTGGAAATGACATATTTGATAAAGGGTTAGTAACTAAAATCTATAAAGGATTTATCAAACTCAACACGCAAAAAACAAACAAACCAGTTAAGAAACCAGCAGAATACATGAATAGACACTTTTCCAAAGAAGACATCCAGAGGGCTAACAGACACATGAAAAGATTTTCAACATCACTCATCATTAGGGAAATAGAAATCAAAACCACGATAAGATACCACCTCACATCTGTCAGATGGCTAAAATTAACAATACAAGATACAACAGGTGTTGAAGATGCAGAGAAAGGGGAAGCCTCTTGCACTGTTAGTGGGAATGCAAACTGGTGCCGCCACTCTGGAGAACACTATGGATATTCCTCAAGAAACTAAAAATAGACCTATCCTATGATCCAGCAATTGCACTATTAGGTATTTACCCAAAGGATACAAAGATACAGATTTGAAGGGGTACATGCACCCTAATATTTATAGTAGCATTATCAGCAATAGCCAAACTATGGAGAGAGCCCAAATATATACAACTGATTAGTCATCAAAAAAGTGAAATCTTGCCATTTGCAATGTCATGGATGGAGCTAGAATGTATTATGCTAAGAGAAATAAGTCAATCAGAGAAAGACAAATATCCTATGATTTCACTCATACTTGTAATTTAAGAAACAGAACAGAAGAACATTTGGGAAGGCAGGGGGTGGAGGGAGAAAAGAAAGGGAGACTCTTACTGATAGAGAACAAACTAAGGGTTGATGGAGGGAGGTGGGTGGGAGATGTGCTAGATGGGTGATGTGTACCAAGAAGGGCACTTGTAATGAGCACTGGGTGTTGTATATAAGTGATGAATCACTGAATTCTACTCCTGAAATCAATATTGCACTGTATGTTAACTAAAATATAAATTAAAAAAATTATTGATGGGCTTATAATGTTTAAATACATAATACATATGACAATAATAGCAAAAGGGAGGGGAGAAGGAAAAATCTATATTGGAGCAATGTTTTTAATGCACTATTTAAACTAAGTTGGTATTAACCCAAATTACATTGTTTAAAAATTTTTTTTAATGTTTATTCAATTTTGAGAGACAGAGACAGAAGAGGAGCAGAGAGAGAGGAAGACACAGAATCTGAAGCAGGCTCCAGGCTCTGAGCTGTCAGCACAGAGCCCGACACGGGACTCGAACCCATAAATGGTAAGATCATGACCTGAGCCGAAGTCAGACACTTAACCAACTGCACCACCCAGGCACCCCTACATTGTTTTTTATTAAGCCACAGGGCAACCACTAGGAAAGTAACTAAAAATTATATATAGTAAAAGAAACAAGGAAATTAAAATGGTACAGTAGAAATATCGATTTATCACAAATGAAGGCAGTAATGGAGAAATACATAAAGAAAAAGCACATAAAACATATAGAAAGCAAACAGCAAATGGCAGATGTGAATCTTACCTTATCCATAATTACATTATGTGTAAGTGGCTTAAACATGCCAATAAAAGGCATAAATTGGAAAAATGGATTTCAAAAGATGATTTCACCATGTGCCATCTACAAGAGACACAAATAGGTTGAAAGTAAAAGGACACACAAAAAAAATATCATGCAGGAGGGGAAGATGGTGGTGAAGCAGGAACACCCTAGGCTCACCTTGTCCCACAAATACAATTAGTTAACTATTAAATCATCCTAAATACCCCAGAAATCAATCTGAAGACTGACAGAACAAACTCCATAACTTACAGGTAGAGAAGAGGCCACATCGATGAAGGTAGGATGTGTAGAGTCATGGGTTGGGAGAGAAATAGATCAGCCATTGCAGGAAGGAGGGAGCCACAGTGGCAGAGAAGGGTGAGAGACAGATTAGCACACAGGGGAGTGCATGGATAAAACTGATTCCCACAGCAATTGGTTTGGAAAGCGAGATGGGCTGAATTTTGGTAGTTCCTGCAACCAGAGGGGCGTAAAGCCTAGAGCTTTAAAGGTCAGCAGGCTTGGCTCAGATAGAGTCTGAAGGCATTGGGGCTGCTGTTAGAGAGAAGGCAGGGCAAGCAGCCTGCAGAAATACAGCATGCAAACAGTGATCTCAAGAGCACCTGGGTCACAAGGTGGGGAGGTTATTTGGTCATCTCAGAGTATATCCCAGAGAGGCAGCATTCACATATAGAACCCTCCAGAAACAAAGGAATTGACGGTGCCATCCCCACCTCCACCCAGCAAAAGCACAAGACCACCTGCAGGAGGCAGACCAGTGCTGACACTCATAGCTTACTTACAGCAAGTCCCACATCTCCTACTCCACGCTCCAATGGAACCACCCTTCTTTGTCATGCTTGCCTCAGTCCTAGCACAGTGGGACCCATCCCCCAGAAAACTGGCCCAAACCCCTACCACCACTGTGTGTCCCAATTTGGGAGTTTTGCAAAGCCTCAGTTCCAGCAGTGGTGGCAACAGGTGTCATTTCACAAGCAGACCAGAGCACACCTAATTAAAACATACCACAGTCAGGCCAGGGACCAAAGTCTGCCCACAACAGTCAAACAGAGTCTCGGCAGACAATTAGCCTGAAGGATAAAGTGGCCAGAAAAGAACAGCAGAGAACATTCCATACACATTGAATAAACCCCAGAAGCACTAGGCCCTGTGGAATAGGGGACACTACATGGCAGGTCACTACAGGACCTCTTCTTCATAAGGCCATTACCCTCAAGAACAGGAGATGTAGCTGACTTTCCTAACACAAAGAAACAGGCACAGAGACTTAAACAACATGTGAAGACAGAGAAATCTGACCCAAAGGAAAGAGCCGGAAAAAAGCCATGGCTGGAGATCTAAGCAAAAGAGATACAAGTTAACATGCCTGATGGAGTGTTTCAAGCAATAATCATAAAAATATTCATTGGATTTGAGAAAAGAAATAAAAAGAACCAGTCAGAGATAAAGAGCAAGATTAGATATACATTTAGTGCAATGTAGAGCAGGCTGGAAGAAGCAGAAAAATGAATTAATGATCTAGAAGACACAGTAATGGAAAGTAATCAAGCTGAACAAAGAGTGAAAAAAGAATTATACAAAATGACAACAGACTTAGGGAAATCAGTGACTCCATCAAACATAATAACATTCATATTATAGGAGTGCCAGAAGAAGAGAGAAAAGGGGGCAAAAAATTTATTTGGAGAAATAATACCTGAAAAATTCTCTAATCTGGGGATGGAAACAGATATCCAGATCCAGAAGGCACAGAAAACCCCCATCAAAATAGACGAAAGCAGATCCATACCAAGACATATTGTAATCAAACTGGCAACAATATAGTGATAAAGAAAATTTAAAAGAAGCAAGACAAAAGATAGTAACATATAAGGGAAAATACATAAGGCTATTAAGGGATTTTCCAGCAGAAAGTTCCAAGCCAGAAGAGAGTGGCATGGTATATTCAAAGTACAGAATGGGAAAAATCTGCAGCCAAGAAAACTCTATCCAACAAGCCTATCATTCAGAATACAAGGAGAGATAAGGAGTTTTTCAAACAAACAAAAAACTAAACAAGTTCATGACCACTAAAGCAGCCCTGCAAGAAAAATTAAAGGTCTCTTTGAATGGAAAGGAGAGACTGAGAGTGACAGTATAAAGGCAGGAAACACAAAAGCAGTAAAAATGAATATTTCTATAAAAAAAATCAGTCAAGGAATTCACAAAATAAAAGGCTGTAAAATATGATGTCATATATTTAAAACATGCAGAGGAGAGAAGGATGTGCTCAAATGACCATTAATTTAATATAGACTGCTATACACAGAAAATGTTATATACAAATCTAACGGTAATAACAAATCAAAAACCACTAATAAATATGCAAATGATAAAGAGAAAGAAATCCAAATATATCACTAAAGAAAACCAGCAAACAATGAAAGAAAGACAAGAAAGTTTCAGGGAAAATTTTCAGAAACAACCACAAAACATAACAAAATGATGAAAAACACGTATCTATCAATAATTACTTTGAATGTTAAGTGGGCTAAATATGCTAATCAAAAGACACAGGGTGAAAGAATGGATAAAAAAACAAGACTCATCTATATCCTGCCTACAAGAGATTTATTTTAGACCTAAAGACACCTGCAGGTTGAAAGTGGGGATGGTGGAAACATCTATCATGCAAATGCATGTCAAGAGAAGGCTGGAGTAGCAATACTTATATCAGACAAAATAGACTTTAAAACAAAGGCTGTAACAAGAGACAAAGAAGGAAATCACATAATAAGAAAGGGAACAATTTAACAAGAAGATAGAACAACTGTAAATATTTATGCACCCAACATTAAAGCACCCAAATACATAAAACAGTTAATAACAAACATAAACTAATCAATAATAATAAAATAATAGTAGGGGACTTTAACATCCCGCTTATATCAATGGACAGATCATCTATACAGAAAATCAACAGGGAAACAATGGCTTTCATTGACACTTTGGACTGCTGTATTTAACAGATATATTCAGAACATTCCATCCTAAAACAGCAGAATACACATTCTTTTCAAGTGCACAGAGAACATTCTCCAGAATAGATAACATATTAGTCCACAAAACAAGCCTTGACAAATTCAAGACTGAAGTCATACCATGCATCATTTCTGATCACAATGCTATGAAACTAGAAGTCAACCACAAGAAAAAGTATGGAATGACCACAAATACATGGAGATTAAATAGCATGAATGGGTCAAACAGGAAATAAAGGAAGAAATTTACAAAGTACATGGAAATAAATGAAAAGGAAAACACAAGGTCCAAGCCTTTGGGATGCAGCAAAAGCAGTTCCAAGAGGGAAGTTTATAGCAATATAGAGCTACATCAAGAAGCAAGAAAAATCTCAAATAAATGATCTAATCTTAGACTGATAGGAGCTAGAAAAAGAACAACAAACAAAACCTAAAACCAGCAGAGGGAAGGAAATGATATATATTAGAGAAAAAAAAATGGTATAGAAACTAAAAAAAAAAAAAAAATCCACTAGAACAGATCAATGAAACCAGGACCTGATTCTTTAGAAAAACCAATAAAATTGATAAACCTCCAGTCAGACTTTTCAAGAAAAAAAAAGAGAAAGGACTCAAATAAATGAGAGAGGAGAGATAACAACCAACACCACAAAAATACAAACAATTATAAGAGAACATTATAAAAAAAACATCTGCCAACAAATTGAGGCAACCTGGAAGAAATGGATAAATTCCTAGAAACATATAAACTACCAAAACTGAAATAGGAAGAAATAGAAAACTTGGACAACCAGCAAAGAAATTGGATCAGTAGTGAAAAAACAAAAGTCCAGGACCACATGGCTTCACAGGCAAATTCTGCCAAACACTTAAAGAAGAGTCAATACCTATTCTTCTCAAACTATTCCAAAAAATAGAAAAGGAAGGAAAACTTCTAAACTCCTTCTATGAGGCCAGCATTACCCTGATACCAAAACCAGATAAAGACTCCACTAAAAAAGAGAAGTACAGGCCAATATCCCAGATGAACATATATGCAAAAATGCTCAACAAAATACTAGCAAACCAAATCTAACAATACTTTTTTTAAAAAATCACTCACACAATCAAGAGGGATTTATTCTTGGGTTGCCAGCGTGGTTCAATATTTACAAATCAATCAACATGATACATCACATCAATAAGAGAAAAGATAAGAACCATATGATCATCTCAATAGACATAGAAAAAGCATCTGACAAAGTACAATATCCATTCATGATAAAAATCCTCAACAAAGCAGATCTAGAGGGAACATACCTCAATATAATAAAAGCCATATATGGAAAAACCCACAGCTAACATAATCCTTAATGAGGAAACACTGAGAGCTTTTCCCTAAGGACAGGAATAAGATAAGGATGTTCACTCTCACCACTTTTATTTAACATAGTACTGGAAGTCCTAGCCAGAGCAATCAGACAAAAAAAAAAAAAAAAAGAGAGAGAGAGAGAGAGAAATAAAGGGTCTCCCAGTTGGTAAGGAAGAAGTAAACCTTACACTATTTGCAGATGACATGATAGTATATATAGAAAATCCAAGACTCTACCAAAAAACTGCCAGAATTAAAGAATGAATTAAGTAAAGTTACAGGATACAGAATCAATGTACAGAAATCTGTTCCATTGCTATACATCACTAATGAAGCAGCAAAAAGAGAAATTAGGAAAACAATCTCATTTATAATTGCACCAAAAATAATAAGGTATTTAGGAATAAACCTAACCAAAGAGGTGAAAGACCTGTACTCTGAAAACTATAAAACACTGATGAAAGAAACTGAAGATGGTACAAAGAAATGGGAAGACATTCCATGCTCATGGATTAGAAGAATATTATTAAAATGTCTACACAACTCAAAGCAATCTATATATTTAATGCAATCCCTATCAAAATACCAACATCATTTTTCACAGGAGTAGAACAAATAATCCTAAAATTTGTACGGAACGACAAAAGACCCTGAATAGCCAAAACAATCTTGAAAAAGAAAAGCAAAGCTGTAGGGATCAAAATTCCAGACTTCAAGTTATATTACAAAGCTGCAGTAACCAAAACAATATGGCAACTGGCACAAAAATAGACACATAGATCAATAGAACAGATCAGATAATCCAGAAAGTAATTCACAATTATGTGGTCAATTAATCTTTCACAAAGCAGGAAAGAATATCCAATGGGAAAAAGACAGTTGCTTCAACAAATGGTATTAGGAACACTGGACAGGTATATGCAAAAGAAGGAAACTGGACCACTTTCTTACACTATACAGAAAAACAAACTCAAAATGGATTAAAGACCAAAATGTGAGGCCTGAAACCATAAAAATCCTAGAAGAGAACACAGGCAGTTATTTCTTTAACATAGGCCATAGCAACTTCTTTCTAGATATGTCTCCTGAGGCAAGGGAAACAAAAGTAAACTATCGGTACTACATCCCAGTAAAAAGCTTTCTGCATAGTGAAGGAAAAAACCAACAAAACTAAAAGACAACATACTGAGTGGGAGAGGATATTTGTAAATGACATATGCAATAAAGGGTTAGTATCCAAAATGTATAAAGAACTTATAAAACTCAAAACCTAAAAAACAAATAATTCAATTAAAAAATGGGCAGAAGACATGAACAGACATTTCTCAAAGACATCCAGATGGCCAACAGACACATGATAAGATGCTCGTCAACACCTACCATCAGGGATACGCAAATCAAAACTACAATGCAATATCACCTCACACCTATCAGGATGGTTAAAATCAACAACACAAGAAAAAACAGGTGCTGGTGAGGATTGGAGAAAAAAGAACCTTTGTGCACTGTTGGTGGGAATGCAAACTGGTGCAGCCAATGTGGAAAACAGTATGGAGTCTCCTCAAAAAGTTAAAAATAGGAATCCCTACTATCCAGCAATCACACTACTGGGTATGTACCCAAAGGATACAAAAACACTAATTCAAAGGGATACATACACCCCTATGTTTATAGCAGCACTATTTATAACAGTCAAGATATGGAAGCAGCCCAAGTGTCCATCGATTATTGAATAAAGATGCTGTGGTATATACATATAATGGAATATTATTCAGCCATAAAAAAGAATGAAATCTTGCCTTTTACAACTACATGGATGTAGCTAGAAAGTATAATGCTAAGTGAAATAACTCAGTCAGAGAAAGACAAATTCCATATGATTTCACCCATATGTGGAATTTAAGAAACAAAACAAATAAGCAAAGGGGGGGGGGGAAAAAGACAGAGGCACAAGCCAAGAGACGCTTAATTACAGAGAACAATACGATAGTTACCAGAGGCGGGGTGGGTGGAGGGATCAGTTAAACAGGTGACAGGGATTAAGGAGTGCATTTGTCCTGATGAGCACCAGGTGAGAGATGTAATTTTGAATCACTATTTTGCACACCTGAAACTAAAACTAACATGACACTGCATGTTAACTGGAATTAGAATAAAAATTAAAAAAAAAAGAAAAAAGACACAGCATATACCCAACACATATCACCATACTTACACCATATACACTTACCACACATATATTACACACACACCACCAGACACCAAACTCACATTACACATGCCCTACCCATATACCACTCATACTACACAAACAACCACACAACACACACAAAAGACACAAACACATGTATCTCACTAACGTACACCATACATATAACCAAGACACAAGAAACACACAACACTCATACAACACACACACCACACATGTAATACCACAGACACACATTTCACACATAAATATATTACCTACACACCAGGCATACACACCACACAGTCACACATAAAACATACCCAACACACACACCACACATATACCACACATAGAGTAGACACAAACACAAATACTGCACATACAACACTCACACCCTGCATACACCACCACATACAAAAAAACACTTCATACATACCCAACACACACACCATACACATTATACATACTAACACACTCCACACACACAACACTCACAAAATGCATAAACCACATACCAACTCAAGACATATACCACATTATTGTCACATAAAGATCACACATTTAACACACACACATCACACAATAACACCACACATTCACAACATACACAAAACACACATACCACACAAACACACACGCTAAAAAAAAATCATGGAAACATTAACCAAAAGAGAGCTGGGAATGGCTGTATTAATATCAGACTAAATTAGTTGTATTAATATCAGACTAAATTGACTTTAGCATGATAGCACATATATAATCCAAACTTTTGTTGTGGAAGTTTGTCAAAAGCTTTTTGAAATTGAAGTGTTTTTTCTTCTTTATCCATATATTTGCTCCTACAAGTTCTAAGAAAACATAAGGTTTTAGTGCCACTTATATAAACACATCCTTCTATTAAATCATGCTTCCTATATATTCAAATTTCTATTCTCTGTGTGTGGCACAGAATTCTGCTTTTTAGCATTTTACAAACTGCATTAAAATATAGATTTTTTCCCTTGAGTTGAGATTTATAGATTTAAAAAAAAATTTTTTTTAATGTTTATTTTGAGGAAGAGAGAGACAGAGTGCAAGCAGGGAAGCAGCAGAGAGAGAGGGAGACACAGAATCCGGAGCAGGCTCCAGGCTCTGAGGTGTCAGCATAGAGCCTGACACGGGGCATAGAGCCATGAACCATGAGATCATGACCTGAGCCGAAGTTGGATGCTTAACTGACTGAGCCACCCAGGTGCCCCGAGGTATATAGATATTAAGCTAGAGAAAAAACACACAGAATTCAAGACAGCTGTTAATATTTCTTAAAGAACTTGTAGAGGTGCCTGGGTGGCTCAGTTGGTTAAGCATCCAACTTCGGCTCAGGTCATGATCTCACGGTTCAGGAGTTAGAGCCCTACATTGGGCTCTGAGCTCACAGTGCAAAGCCAGCCTAGGATTCTCTCTCTCCCCATCTCTCTCTCTGCCCCTTCCCCACTTGTGCACGTGCTCTCTCTCTCTCTCTCTCAAAATAAAGGAATAAACTTAAAAAAAAAAAAAGGAATAGTCTGAAAAACTTTAGTCAAATATGTGTTTTTAATTTAATGAACTATTAATTTTCATTAGGAGTGAAATTATCTCCGTTTCCAAAACCCTAAAACCTTATTTCAAGTAAATAACTCTAGAGATTTAATAAGAGGTAGAAATTAAGAAATATGAAAAAATATCTACAATCTACAAAGACTAGTCTTGGTCTTAGAACATATCAGTAACTTAAATGTACATAACACTTCTCAGATTTTAAAGGCATTTTCTATACATTGCATTACTTGATTCTTTCAAGAACCCTTGCCAGATGGCAGAGTAAGTACCGTTACTCCCATTTTACACATTAAGAATCAATGGCTCATCAAAGACAAAGTGAGTCCCCAGGCAAGATGACTAATAAGTTTCAGAGTTGGGCTCTTCTGATTCGAGGTCCATTGGCATTTCCTAAATCTCACAGTGCCACTAGAGACATAACTGTAAGGCACAATTATGCTCTTCTCCTTTTGTAATTTACAAAGCAATAATAGGGAGAGCTACAGAGAAAGAATGTTCAGGTGGCTGAATCAGATTCTTAAAGGGATCTTCAATAGTATAAGACTATGGTGAGAGACTATCTATTCATCTTAACTGCTACTTCTAGATACCTTTAAAAATCCGTTCCCTACCAAGAAGTGTTTCTTTTTTTCTAAAAAGTGAAAGAAGGTAAAGAGGTAGAAGGAGGACTAAGGCAGTAGAGGATTTTTACTTCTGTTTCAAGCCTTTTTCTGAAAAATCTTTAGCCTTTTCAAAAATTATTTAAAAAAAAATTTTTTTAATGTTTATTTTTTGAGAAAGAGTGAGAGTGCAGAGGGGCAGAAAGAGAGGGAGACATAGTATCTAAAGCAGGCTCCAAGCTGTCAGCACAGAGCCCAATGTGGGGCTTGAACTCACAAACCGCGAGATCATGACCTGATCTGAAGGTGAATGCTTAACGGATTAAGCCACCCAGGTGCCCCCCAAAACTACTTTTTGATTAATACTTTTTGGTATTAAATTTGAACCTATTCTAAAAATATAGGCAAACTGTCAGAGAATGGTGAGTCAAATGTACTTGCATTCTTACTGAGGTCATTTCCAGTACAGTAAGGAGAGCTTAGCTTATATTATGATTTTAAAATAGTCTGCAAATTAATAATAAGTTCATACACAAACGCCATTCAAAACACCTGGTCATATCAAGTTAACATCTGTTATAGGTTACTTTCTCTTTTTTAGCTGATGGGGCACCTGGGTTGCTCAGTTAAGCGTCTGACTTTGGCTCAGGTTATGATCTCACTGTCCCTGGGTTCAAGCCCCGCATCAGGCTCTGTGATGACATCTCAGAGCCTGGAGCTTGCTCTGGATTCTGTGTCTCCCTCTCTCTCTGTCCCTCCCCTGCTCACACTCTGTCTCTCTCTCAAAATAAATAAACATTAAAAAAAAATTTTTTTTTTTTAATTCTCTTTTTTAGCTGAAGTGATGAGTGGGCAGTGAAAAAGCTTTTTAAAAGAGGAAAAAATGGGGGCATCTGGGTGGCTCAGTCAGTTAAGCGTCCAACTTTGGCCCAGGTCATGATCTCACAGTTCGTGAGTTCGAGCCCCACATCAGGCTCTGTGCTGACAGCTTGGAGCCTGGAGCCTGCTTCGGATTCTGTGTCTCCCTCTCTCTCTGCCCCTCCTCAGCTCATGCTTGCACTCTGTCTCTGTAAAAAAAAAAAAAACTTAAAAAAAAAAAAAAAAAGAAAGAAAAAATAAAGAAAAAAAAGAAAAAATAATTCTTAATAAATTACATCAAATAAAATATCCTGATGTATGATGAATTGTGTTAACAACATATTAGCAATACAAACTACCTTACTGCTTTAAAAAAGAAAAAAAAATCATTAAGAAAGAAGTTTCTCAACTTAAACAACTCCCACTTATTTTGGCACACATTATTTTTACATTGACTGAAAATTTTTTTCAGAATAACTTACCATTCTTTAATAGTTACTTCTCTAATCCCTTCTCCAATGTCTGAGAGTTTGAATTGAACAACTTGTCCCTGCAGAGCTTCAAAGAAAAATGAAAAATGATCTCATTAAATATGTAATATACTTCTAATAGATGCTTTTATAGCTAAAATTAGAAAATATTCTCAAGCAGAAGCAGAAACCATTGCATTTCACAGATAAAAAAGTGTTTCATAATTTTTAAAAGCATAATTGTCATTCATAACCATCAAAGATTTAAATAAATTATTCAGTATCACAGACCTACTGATATTGTCACAGCACTTACATTTTCCAACTTCCAAAATAATGTTCCTTTACAAGGGTATAGAAGGCCCAACTAGCTGGATAGCCTTGTTTTCTGTTATTAAACTGTAATGATCACTAGTGTCCCACTCTTAGATCTCTTCTGACTTCATATAACTATTCTCATTTTTAGTGGCTAACGATCAGGCGTACACATCTAGAAAACCTGATGAAAAATTTCTCTGTCCACCATGTTCTGCCAACTTATCATTAAATTTCAGTCCTCTTTCCATTTTTCACCCCTTTTTGAATTTCTACCCCCCACTTGTGTAACAATTAGATACAAATGATACTTTATGGTAATTATTCTCAAGAGAAAGTATTTCTGGTCAACAACCTATGTTCCTCTCACTTTTCCACGGTAACATGTGACTCTGAATGGATTCCAGAGTGCTCCTCTAGGGGACACCTGGGGGGCTCAGTCAGTTAAGCCTCTGGCTCTGGCTCAGGTCATGATCTCATAGGTCATGAGTTGGAGCCCTGTGTCAAGCTCTGTGCTGACAGCTCAGAGCCTGGAGCCTGCTTCAGATTCTGTCTCTGTCGCTCTTTGCCCCTCCCCACTCGCACTCTGTCTCTCTCTCTCTCAAATATAAGTAAGCATTAAAAAATCTTTTTTAAAAAGTGCTCCTCTATCTTCAGACTGCTGTTAATTAAAATTGCTTATAAAACACACAACAAGCTGATTAAGGTAGTAAAACTTTCTTCAATAAATATGAGGAGTCAGTTAATGGTTAAGAAATACAAATACATTTCTGATATAGAGGTATTAGGTACCTCTTGTTTCCTCTCTATCTAGTAAGTTGGGTCCTCTCACAGCCTGTTGCTCGTAGTATAAACTGGAACCTCTCTGAAAAAATAGTTTGGTGTTAAGTATCAAAAGCTTAAAGAAAAAAAAAAAAAAGAGGGCGCCTGGATGGCTCAGTTGGTTAAGTGTCCAACTTGGGCTCAGGTCATGATCTCACGGTTCACAAGTTCAAGCCCTGCATTGGTCTCTGTGCTGACAGCTCAGAGCTTGGAGCCTGCTTCAGATTCTGTGTCTCCCTCCCTCTCTGCCCCTCCTCCCCCACCCACCCCCCATCTCTCAAAAATAAATAAACATCAAAAAAAGGAAAGTCCTTCTCTTTGACTCAATAAGCAATTCTGCTTTTAAGACTTTTTCCCCCATGAGGAAACAATTAAGATAGGTACAAAAAGATTTATGCTCAATAATAGCTTTCATAGAGTTAAAATGAAGACTTGGAATATCAATCTAAGTCACCAAAAAATGACAAGTAAATATACTACGGTACTTCTATACAAAACAATATTATGCAAGGAACAACATGTGCAAGAAGAACATGGAAATATAGTGCACAGTATGGTTAGGGAACAACACACAGCTCCATATGGCTGAAGATAATATATGTGGCAAGAAGTCAGTCCAGATTTAAAAAGACTTTCTTCGTGGTGCCTGGATGGCTCATTTAGTTAAGCATCTGACTCGTTATTTCAGCTCAGGTCATGATCTCACGGTTTGTGAAATCTCTCTTTCTCCTTTGCCCCTCCCCTGCTCACACATGCACTGTCTCTCTCAAAATAAATAAATAAACTTAAAAAAAAAAAAAAAAGACTTTCTTTGCCATGCCAAGGTGAGGTGTCTGGAATTTATCCTAAAGGTAATCAGGAGCCAGTTGTAAGTAAAATATGGTCATAAATTTTTTGCAGCTGCTCCCATAAGACATAGAGTCTGATTCACCACAACTTAAATCTATGCTGGCCTGTCACTTGCTTGGACAATAGAATATAGCAGAAATGAAGTTGTACAAATTCTGGAGCCTAGACCTCAAAGGACCTCGCAGCATCTTCTACCTTCTCCCTCTTGGAATACTGCCTTGAGATCCCTGAGTAAGGAAGTCTACTGGAGGATGAAAGGCTATATGGAGAAGAAATGACAGGCCCCACCTGAAAACCAGCACCACTGTCAGACATGTATGTGAGACCATCTTAGACCTTCCAGCCCAGATGATCCTCCAGCTGAAGACAGCCATATTATGAGTTCAGTGAAACCAGCAGAGGAAGCACCCAGGTAACCCTGAGAATACTGAGAAATAATAACTCATTGTTGCTTTAAGCCATGAAGTTGTAGACAGGGTTATTATTCAGGCATAATAAATCAACAGGGCATACCATCTGCAATTTCAGATCTGTAACCTGAGATCTGTAATTTTGGAAACAAATGTCTCTGGCAGGAATGTGGTGGATGGGGTTGGGGAAGGAGTGACAGACAAAGCAGTTAGGAGGCTACTACAGGTAAGAAACTGAAGTATGGAACTTAATATATTTATATATTTTCAAAGCTGTCTAAAAAAGAGAAGACAAATTTAAAAATCATGTAAGATGTAAAATTAATAGATTTAGGTAACCAATTTGATATGAAACAGGAATCAGGAAGACTTCAGGTTTCTAGCTTGAATATCCATTTAGTGAGGGGATATAGGAAAAGAATATATATCCAGAGCATCAAAACAGTGCCTTGGCAGATAGTAGGTGATCAATAAATATCTGTGTTAAATGGATTTATTCTCACTACAATGACTTAGATACTATGATTAATCCCATATTACAAATGATGAAATAGAAAGAAATTAAGTAACTTGCTTAAAGTTACACAGCTAGTAGGAGTTTCCACTTGAATGGCTTCTATCTTCTGTGAGAAGACAAAAGATCAACTTTTAAAATAAAAATCTGAGCCTGGATGGCTCAGTTGGTTGGGCGTCTGACTCTTGATTTCGGCTTAGGTCATGACCTCAGGGTTGTGAGATCAAGCCCCTTGTTGGGCTCCATACTGGGTGTGAAGCCTGCTTAAGATTCTCTCTCTGTCTCTGTCTCTCTCTCTTTCTCTCTCTCTCTCTCCCCCTCCCCCCTGCCTATGCCTCTCCCACACACATGTGTGTGCATGCACATGCTCTCTCTCTCAAAATAATAAAAATAAAAATAAAATAAATAAATAAATAAATATTTTTAAAAAGCGGTGAAGATAGGGTTTATATATCTTTGGATGTTGTGAAAGATGACCTGTAAAAGGCATGGAAAGACTGACTGATCTCAAGGGCTGGATCTGCCTGGAATTTCCCGAGTTTTCATTGCTAGCACAGACTAAGGCACCAAGTATCTGTCAAAAGCTTAACGATATAACAAAAGTCTAGGGTTATCAAAGTTCTAAACAGAATATCAGGAAAAAAAAGTTTTAATGTGCTTCCCAAATCTAATACCTAAAGCCTCAAATTCTTTACAGAGGGTAGAAAAACAGGACAAAGGTAATTAAATGGTAAAAGTCAGGGATCTTTCTACTCAGAAGCACCTTGGGCTGGTTTTATCACACAATCTTAACACAACAGACTGAGGTAAGTGTTCCATCCAACCAACAATATAGTGACAATACAAGGATACAATCTGTTAAGTCAACAATTTACCTGGCTATTGCACTTAGCTGAGTCAGATGACAAAGAACAGGTGGCCCAAGACAATCCATTCCCCACATTTGAAGACACAAGCATTAAGGGAAAGATGTGAAAGGGGTGAGGGGGCACAAAAAAAAAAAAAAAAAAAAGAAAAGAAGAAAAGGACAGATTCAGGGAGAGCAAGGAGGCTCAGGCTAGACAGAAAAGGTTAACTTTTTTTTTACTTTGATAAGTCTTCAATTACTTTTTAAAAAGTTCTGGGTAAGATACAAAACCTTATTTCATATGGGCTATTTTGAGATCATACTTACCAGCAGTTGTTTTCAGCAACTGATGTGGATGACTATACTTGAATGAAGGATAACCAAAGAAACACACATATTTTGGCTTCAAAACATGAACATTACTACAGGTTTGAAAGTAGCGAACACAAATCTAAAGATGAGAAAACAAAAAAGTAAAAGCTTTTATGAATGTTCTCGACGGCTTTTCTCTGTAAGTATATATTCAGTTTCAAGTTTATTCTAAAGGTAGAACAGTCATTATCAAAATACAAACAATATGAAAGTATCTAGGCCAAAATCTGAACTGGCCAAAACCTGGTGTCAGGGACAGTCAAGTTTATTAAGATAGGTTATTTTTTAAGTACTGTATGTCTGTTTGAGAAATCAAAGGAATTTAAACCCCAGAACCCAAAGAACATTTTGTTGTTCTTTTATTTAGTAAAATTATATCCCTGGAGTCAGATTTATTTATGTGCTTATGATCCTTGCCTAAAATTTCTTATAAAAGTAAAGAAATTTTAACATATTCTGTACAAACACATTGTAAGTACAGTTGAGTCAGTAAAGACTTCCTAAAATAAAACTTAAAGAATTCAAAACTGACTTTTAGTATCTAAAGACACTGAAAAACATATGTAGTGCTGTATGGAAAGGTTTTCTTACTGGAATTTATGGATGACTCTTTAGATGCAACTATTTTATAGAATATCCTAGAATAATGCATAACAATATATAATAGAAATAAGTGTGCCTGAATCTATTTGACTTGATATCTTAAAACCTAGGTGTTTGAAATGTAGACTATTTTATTTTGAAAGTTAATATTTCAATGTTATTAATACCTGGTTAACTATATCACACTTTTAAATGTAATGTATAGAAATTTTTAACCTCCTTAATGTATTTGAGAATATTGTCATGTATTTTAAATTTTTTTATTAATGTAGGAGAGAGTTACTTTTACTTAAAAAAATTACTTTATTATCATGTACTTTATATTTTAGTGATTAGCCCTTAAAATTTTTAAATTTGTAATACATATACTTTATGTATTGTAGCCATATTATAATATGTATTTATAAATAAGAATTTTGTTCTTTTTCTGACAGCAAATAATATAAAAACAAATATTTGGTTTACTAATAGGAATAATATATTTAAATTATTATGTGATATTTCACCTTAATTTCCAAGATGTTACTCATTTCTGAAGGCAAAGAAAAACTAAAGATCCCCTTCCTAAAACACAATCTTAAATCATGCATCTTAGTTTTACTTTAAGAGCTAATCCAAAAGCAACTAATCTTTATAATATCTATATTTTATTCTTATTAAAATTAACATTGAATTAACATTCAAACCTAACTGAAATTGATAGCTTAAAACATAGCAGATAGTGGAAGAATGCTCTTTTCCAAACCCCCATTTTCTATGTCCATACTTTCTACTTCAACTCCCATAACCGTGGCTCTTGGTCAACAACAAAATCAAAATTAAATAAATTTAATTTTGGGCGAGTAAATGGATGTTTTGAATTATACAGGTTCGCCTTGATTTTAAAAAAATAGTTCTTTTAAAAATAACCTTTGAAAGAAAATTAGACTATTAGAAGGTCCTACCTTCAACAACACAAGTTTTATTGAAGAACTACTAATCAGGCAAAGGAGGGACAAACTACCAAATGTTTACTGAATGCCTACTATGTGCTGGGTACTTTACAGGTCTTTAAATGCATCACCTTCCTTTTATCTCATAGTTATCTTCTGTAATAGGCACATTAGCCCTCTTTAACACAGGAGAAACGAATGATCAGAGAGGTAAAGTGATTTGTCCAAGGTCCTATAGCAAACAAATGGCAAAATTCAGCTCTGAAACCAAGTAAATTTGACTCCAAAGCTGAGGCTCTTTCTATCACACACTGTAACACACTGTTATACGTAGGAGAAATAATCTCTGCTTTGAACTTATAACTTAGCTGAAACAACACACACACACACACACACACACACACACACACACACACACTTGCATGGGCATGTATGCTCTTGTTTTTTGTAGTAAGTATTGGCAGCAGGTGTTAGAAGAGTTTAAGAATAGAGTCTTTTGTGTTTTGTTTTGATTTTTCAAGTTGGTTTGACCTAGGAAGGCTTCTTGGAGGAAGAGTTGAAGTGGACCTTGCATCATAAGTATTAATAAATAAAGAGCAGAAATGCACTTTAAGGCAGAGGAAACAGCATAAAGAAAGGAACTGCCGCAGGAACTTGTCTCCCGGGGCAGAGTGGCTTGACCAAATTTATAAAAGGGAGCAGCGTAAGTGGCTCAAGGACCAAATTACTGATGACTGTAAATGTCAGGATAAGGAGTTTGAACTCATACACTATAGGTTATTGAAGAAAAAGAACTAAGAAATTAATCTAGTTGCAGCTTATTGATTAGATTATAACAGGTAAAGCCAAGTAAGAGAGGAAAAAGAAAGTAGAACAGTATTTGAGGCATGAAAGAACAGGCTCCTGAAGTGATTTACAGTGGAAAAAGAGAAAGCAACGTAAGTGCAACAGGCATTATGCGATAAGTAGCAACTAAATGGATTAAGAGAAGGCTAAAAAACATTAGTGAAGCTGCTGAATGGAAAGATAAAAAAGCAATAGGAGGGAGAAAGAGAAAAAATAGTTTTTCAAGCTGAAAAAGACATTTTTCCTGGAAACAAAATATAAAAAAAAAATAGGAGATGAAACAAAGGTTTAGCAGATTCAAGTAAGGAAATAAATAATAGTTGTTTATTGAGCAGTTGTTGAGCACTGCCAAAAACAGGGATTGTGCTGGGCTTGGGAATTCAAAGCTAAGTAGGCTACAGAATATAGTCCCTGAATTCAAGTTGCTTCATTACAGGAAGACAGATAAAATAGAAAAATTCAGGGTTAATTCAGTATAGGTTAATCAAGAGTCAAATGCATGATGCAAAGGTAGATTAGAGAACAAAATAGATGTTAATTCCTTCTCTTATGGAAAGTACAGTCCACACCTTCAAAGATAAAGACAAGGACATAGGTGATTATGACATAGTGTTATAATAGGAAAAATAGAGTATTAAAGGAACACAAAGGAGGGAGAAAGTAAAGATCTAAGGGATGAGTAGGAGTAATCCAGGTGATGAGGTGTGTTAGCAGATGAGGCCATAGGGAAGGAAGGCAAGAGTCTTTAAAGCAGAGGAAATACACATGCAAAGATCTGGAGTCTGGAGTCAAGAGAGAGCAGTGTGCTCAATTAACTTAAGTTCAATATAGTTCCAGTGTAGTTTAGTATGGGGTAAGGGTGAGGGAAGTGTCAGAGTGGGGGTTGGGATGGGTAAGTTTCAGCAAAAATGAAGCCAGAGAGATTTGGAAAGGTCCAGATCATAAATTGCCTCACAGTCTTTTAAATTTTGGACATTTTGCTTAGGGCAGTTTTAAATGAGGAAATGACATTCTCAAATTTGTGTCTTACTTTTTAAGATCATCCTGGCTACACTATGGAGAATGGGTTGGAGAGCCACCAGATTGGAAGCAGAAAGTCCAATTAGTCCTTATCCTGGACGGACCAGGATAGCAGCAGTTGGGGGCAAGGCGGAGAATTACAACTAAATTTGGGAGATTTACAGGCTAGAATCAAAAGAGAAACAGGTCTGAGAGTTTAGTTCTGGAACCTAGAATCCGATGTGCCACTGAGGCATTACGGCAGAACTATGATGCGGCTAAATGCTAGCTCCTTCAAGACTCCGGGTGTTAGCAGTGGCCATGTAACATAGTCCTGATCAATGAGTCTGAATGGTACCACCCCTTCCTCCTTCCTGCCCTGAGTACGAAGTTGTAGAAGCTCTCTTGTAACCATGAAAAAGGGCAAACTTGCTGAAATGACAACCTTGATAAATATGAGCCACTTAACCAATACCAGCTTCCATCTAACTTCGGGATGCATAGATACTTAATTTCCCACTGATTGGCTGGGTTTTTATTACTTGCAGCTGAAAAATACTTAATATGTAGGCAATTGGAGATTTCCAGGACAGTAGAATATATATGGGTCTGGAGTAGAGCTGGCTTGAAGACTGGGTAACTTTAGGAATCATCAGCACATACATGGCAACTAAATTCAAATAAGTGGCTGAAATAGTCCAGGAAGTGCCAAAAGTGCTGAGGGCCAAAGTCAGAGCCTTTAGAAACACCAATACATATTTAAAAGTTGGGCAGGAGGGGCGCCTGGGTGGCGCAGTCGGTTAAGCGTCCGACTTCAGCTCAGGTCACGATCTCGCGGTCTGTGGGTTCGAGCCCCGCGTCGGGCTCTGGGCTGACGGCTCGGAGCCTGGAGCCTGCTTCAGATTCTGTGTCTCCCTCTCTCTCTGCCCCTCCCCCGTTCATGCTCTGTCTCTCTCTGTCTCAAAAATAAATAAACGTTGAAAAAAAAAAATTAAAACAAAAAAAAGTTGGGCAGGAAAACAGGAGATTGGGATGAAGTGGAAAACATATAGAAGAAAAATATTGGGAAGCTGGTGTTACAGAAGCCAAACAAGGAGAACTCTCAAAAGAGAGGCCAATACCTAGCAAGGTACAAATTTCAAGTTACACGGTATCCTCTGAGAACTCCTTTCAGACCCCCATCCCCCCTCCTATGTGTTCCTGTAACTCTATAATGTCCCATCATAGCACTTCTCAAGCTGTTATAATTGCTTGTTTGTGTGTCTCTCTCTCTTTCCTCTGTCTTCCACTACAAGGCTGTAATTAATCTGGGACCACAGGGGTCCTATTCATATTTGCATCCCTAGTCGCTGCACAGTACCTGGTACAGAGCAGGCTCTTGACAAATTTTGTAAAATCGGGGTTTGATCACTGTAAGATCTTAGGGAAGAGGAGTCCCAGAAAGAAAAACCCTACGCAGATAGGATAAAACACTATGATTACTAGGATGTTAGGTGTTTGGTGCTAAAGGGTTGTTGAAAGGGAGGAACTTCAGGGAAGATGGTGGTGGGTCGTAGCTCTGGTGATAAAAAGGTTGGAAAGATACGTGGCGCAGACACAACAGAGAAATACAGGTCCACAAAATAAAGCTTAAGCCTCTGCTCCTCGGAGGCAAGGGCCCATGGTGTTATGCTTTGCTTCATGGGTCTCTTCCTCTAAACTATAAATTCTCTGAGGCAGGGGTCGTATTGTCAGTGTTTGGCAGAGTGGGTGTCCAATAAATGCTTAATGACATATATCTGCATATCCCCAGCGCCTATCACAATGCCCAGCACCTAAACAGTGCTCAATAAAAGGCTAACGGGCGAAAGGCTAGATGAGCCTGGGTGTAGACAAAGCTGGAACGCGACCGAGTGGCGAAAGAAGCATGGCCAGGTAAGGCTGGGAGTGGGTCTCCAGACCGGTCTGCTCACCACCTTCTCTGCCCTTCATTTAGCATACATCCTTTTACCTCTCCGTCACGCGTGCCCTTTCCGCGTGGCACTCGGAGGACAAAGTGACACACCTCCCCGGGAATACTCCCGACACATTATCCCTTCCTGAACTCAACTCAAACCAAACCGCTTACCAGCCGCCCAGCATTCCGGCTCCAGGTTCCCAGCACTCGCACTGCGGCCATCTTACCCGGAAATGACAAGTGCACCGCGGTTGTTAGACTTGTCTCGGAGGTTGTTAGACATGTCGACCTATCCGGAGCCGGGAAACGCACCTCCCCCTGAGCAGCCAATGGCGAGGGAAGGAACGAGCCTCCCACCGGACAGCCAACCAGGGGGCGGGGCGGGGCCTGAGATAAACACTAGGGGATGGAGAGTCCCGCGTGGAGGTAAAAGAGCATGCTGGAGGGGAAAGAAGTGGGGAGGAGTCAACTCAAAGTTAATTTCAGGGACAAAGTTGGGCAAGGCATTGCTGTGCTTACCAACGATCATCTTTTGAGTCCATAAAGTGGAAATAGAATGTTAAGGGAACACAAAGGAAGGGCACTTGTTGGAGAGAGTTATGGTGGAGGGATGAATTAGAAAATATCTGCTTTCAGCTTGTATTATAACCGCCTTGATTACAGAAAATGGGACATTTCTATACTCGGTGGCAAGGCTCTGTGCCACTAATTGAGTCACAAATCTATGCTGGAATACTATCTAGTGATTGATACATCTTACTCCCACTGAGTGTTCTTGATTAATGAAATTGCTTTTTCAATGTTCCCCCCCCCCCCGAAGATAAAGTTTACCCTACTGTCTAAAATAAAGATACCAACACTATCTTTTCTTCTTAGAGAATGTTGTCAGATGCAGCTGCCCGGCGTACGCAATATATCACAGACCTACAACCTTTATCTACTTGCCTCTTGGAGAAATGTTAAGTTGAGGTCAAGTTGATAGGGGGTAGATCAGAGTATTATTGACAGTCAATCTTTCTCAGAGCAATTAAGACTCCAATTTCTAGAAATGTTCAGGATGACATTTGTCTGGTTCTTGTTTTTTACATGGGAATTAAAATCTGTACAGATGTCTAAAGAACTAAAGAGAAAAAAATGGGAACAAAGACAACATTGTAAGTCCTCAACATTGAAGGTTAGTTCACAGTTATTTCACAAATTTACTGTCTAATATTACCCAAACTCACACTTTTTTTTTTTTTGCTTTATTTGCTTTTCAGTATATTTCACATACACACTATTGCAAGCAATAATCCAAATCATTACTTTTATAACAAATCTGGGATGGTTAAAAAAAATTCAATTTTTTAACTGCCCTATCAACAAAACATTTTATAAGTATTATTAATATATTTGATAATCCCACATGCATGTGTGTTTTTTAACTTTTTTATTTTAGACAGAGCACATGTGAGTGGAAGAGGGGGAGTGGGGCTGAGGGAGAGAGGGAAAGGGGGGCAGAGAATCTCAAGCAGGCCATACTCAGTGCTGAACCCCACGTGGGCCTTGACCCCATGACCCTGGGATCCTGTCCTGAGCCCAAGTAGTCAGATGCTCAACCAATTGAGCCACCCAGGCACCCCACACATGCGTGTGCATTTTATAAAGATGAAGTAGCTGTGCCTTTGAAGTGAATTATTTTTCTTCCCAGAGCCCCTATACTACCTTCTTCGTCTAAATTTTCCCTTGAATTCTGCTTCTCCTAAGAAAATATTTGGTTATTCTTTTCTTTTACCCTCTTTTTCCCTCAGTGGATTACTATTTCCACATTCAGTAATTGTGTGTGTCCTTATCTTTTAGCATTAACAGTTATGCCACCTACTCACTAGTTAATCCTTTCACTTGATCTCAAAAGAACCAAAGAACCATTTTCCCTTTGTTTTGTAAATAAATAAAATGACTGATTATGACCCATTAATTCCATTGCTAGTTATCTACCCAAGAGAAATGAAAACATATCCACACAAAGACTAGTATAAGAATAATGGAAATAGCATTCTTTTTAATAGCCAAAAACTAGAAACAGCCTAAATATCTTTCAACAAGGGAATAGATTAACAAAACGTGGTATATCCACCTCATAAAATATTATTTATCCTTAAAAATTACTGAAACACTGGTACATGCTATAACATAGATGGACCTCAAAAATACTATGGGAAGTAAAAAAAAAGCAAAACCCAAAAGTTCATATATTGCATGATTCTGTTTGTATGAAATGTCCCCCCCCCAAAAAAAACCACCCCAATCTACAGAGATAGCAAATTAGTGGTTGCCTGGGGCTAGGAATGGGAATGGGAAATGACTGCACAGGAGCAAGAAAAAATTTTTGTAGTGATAGAAATTTCCTATTATCAGACTGTGGCGATGGTCACATAACTGTAAAGTGTACTGAAAATCACTGAATTGTATAGTTAAAACAAGTGAATTTTATGGTATACTTCAATGAAGCTGTTAAATTTTGTGTCCTATTGTATACTTATAAAAGAATAATGTAACATATAGATAAGTCATACATAATAACAAAAACATTGGACCCATTATACAATTTAAGAAATAGAACATTTCCTATGCTGGTGAAGGTCACACTGTCTGCTCCTCCTCTAAACCCTTCTTTCACCCAAGGTAAACATCATCCTGCATTATGTGTTCAGCATTCCTTTGTTTCCATATGTTTTATACAGATCTCTAACAATATCTTGTTCACCTCTGCCTATTCTTGAGTCTTATAGAAATGATATCAAATTGTATCCTTCTGCAACCAGCTTTTTATGACCATATTTATCCATTCTCTATATGATGAACATTTGTGCTGTTTCTAGTTCTTTGCCACTGCTATTACCACCAGTGCTGCTACGTGAATTCTTTTCTCTTGGACACGTGCAAGAGTTTTTTTAGGGCAGTGTTTCTCAGATTGTAATTAACATTCATATCAACTGGGAATCTTGTTAAAATGCAAATTCCAATTCAATAAATCTGGATGGGGCCTGAAATTCTGCATTTCTAGCAAGCTCTAGATGGTACAATTGCTACTGGTTAGCCAACTACACTTTGATTAGTAAGACAAAGATATATACTTAAACATAGAATTGTGTGGGGCGCCTAGGTGGCTCAGTGGGTTAATCATCTGATTTCAGCTCAGGTCATGATCTCACATTTCGTGGGTTGGAGCCCTGCATTGGGCTCTGTGCTGACAGCTCAGAGCCTAGAGCTTGCTTCAGATTCTGTGTCTCCCTCTCTCTCTGCCCCTCCCCCACTCACGCTCACTTCTCTCTCTCTCTCTCTCTCTCTCAAAAAATAAACATAAAAAAATAGAATTGTGGAGACTTTGATTACACTTATCTTTGATTACACTTACTCAAGATAATGAAATATTGTTTTCCAAAATGATGGTGCAAAATACACAGTAGCTGTTTCAGGGAATACCCATAATTTCTGATTTGATATTGTCACACTTAAACAGAATCAATATTTTTCCCAACTTAGTAGTTGTAAACAGGTATCATGGTCTTAGTTTGAAATTCCCTAATTGTTAATAAGGTTGGACACATTTTCATATGTTTATCAATCATCCTTGAAGTGCCTGCTCATGTTTTTAGCTTATTTTTTCACTATTGTGTACATATATTTTTCTTATTGATTTGTGTAGGATTTATTTATATATTTTAAATTGTAATGCTCTTTCATTTATATGTGTTTTTGGTGTCTTCTTCTTTGTCTTTGCTCTTTTGAAAGTGTGTTTGGTGTACAGAGTGTTTCCCTTTTTTTTTTCTTAAGTTTATTTATTTATTTTGAGAGACAGAGAGAATGTGCACGCAGGCAGGCACATGCACACACACACGAGTGGGGAAGGGAGAGAGAGAGAGAGAGAGAGAGAGAGAGAGAGAGAATGAGAGAGAGAGAGAGAGAGAGAGAATCCCAAGCAGGCTCTGTGCTGTCACACTAATGTGGGGCTCGAACCCACAAACTGTGAAATCATGACCAGAGCCAAAGCCAAGAGTTGGACACTTAACCAACTGAGTCACCCAGGCACCTCTGGAGTTCTTCCTTTTCATCATTGATTACATTAGTCTTTTTCTGCATGGTTAGTGCTTTTTCTGTCTTAAGAAATACTTCTCAATCCAAACGTCCTAAGGTAGTCTGCTCTATTTCCTTCACATTTAAATCTTTTGTTTTGTTTTGTAATTTTAAAATTGAAATGTTATTCACATACCATGAAATTCACCTCTTTTAAGTGATTTTTAGTATATTCACAAAGCTGTGCAACCATTACCAGTATCTAATTCCAGAACATTTTCACCACCACCAAAAGAATTAATAATATCTTTCCATTCTGGAAATCCCATCCCTCCACCCCCTCTAAACCCCTGACAACTAATAACAGGTCCATAAATTTGCCTATTCTGACATTTCATTTCATATAAATGGAATCATACAATATGTATTATTTTGTGACTGGATTCTTTCACTTAGCATAAAGTTCTCAAGGTTCATCTATTATTCCTTCTAATGGCTCAATGACATTTCATTGTATGGATATAACACATTTTTGTTTATCCACTCATCAGTTGATAGACATTTGGGTGGTTTCCATTTTAGAGCTATTATTCATTAAGATTCATTATTATTCATAATAATCATAATGAACATTCTTGTACAAATTTCTTTTTCTTCTTGTACAAGTTTTTGCATGGACATGTTTTCATTTTCTTTCACTTATCATTTTATTTTATTTCAAATTCCACCTAAGAGTGGAATTGCTAGGTAGCATGATAACCCTATGTTTAACTTGATGAGGAAATGCCAGACTGTTTTCCAAAATGGTTGCACCATTTCATATACCCACTAGCAGTGTATGAAGGTTCTGTTTTCATGCCCTCACCGACACTTATTATTATTGGTCTTTTTTGTTATAGCCATACTAGTGGGTGTGAACTTATACTTCATTTTGGTTTTGATTTGCATTTCCCAATGAAAAATGATGTTAAGCATCTTTTCATGCACTTATTGGCCATTTGTATATCTTCTTTGGAGGAATGTCTATTCAAATTCTTTGTCCATTTTAAATTGATTGTCTTTTTATTTTTGAGTTGTAAGGGTTCTTTATAAATTCTAGATACTAGACTTTTATCAGATATATGATTTATAAATATATTCTCCCATTCTGCAGTTTGTCTTTTCACTTTCTTTTTTTTTTAATGTTTATTTTTGAGACACACACACACACACACACACAAAGTGGGAGCGGAGAAGGGGCAGAGAGAGAAGGCGACAGAATCCAAGGCAGGCTCCAGGTTCTGAGATGTCAGCACAGAGCCCAATGAGGGTACAAACCCATGATCTGTGAAATCATGACCTGAGCGGAGTCAGACACTTAACCCGACTGAGCCACCCAGGCGGCCCTCTGTCTTTTTACTTTCTTGATGGTATCCTTTGAAGCACAAAAGTTTTTAATTTTAATTAAATTGAAGTCCAATTTATCTATTTTTTTCTTTAACTGTTGGTATTTTTGGTGTCATATCTTGGAAACCTTTAATCCAAAGTCAATGAAGATTTACATCTATGTTTTCTTTTAAGAGTTTTATAGTTTTAGGGACACTTGATTGGCTCAGTCAGAAGAGCATGTGACTTTTGATCTGGGGTGATGAGTTTGAGCCCCATGTTGGGTGTAGAGATTATTTAAATAAAAATGAAACTTGAGTGCAGGACTGTCAGGGCCGACACTTGTCCTCCACCCGCAGCAGCCGTGAGCACCCCAGCAGTGCCCCGGGAGCTACAACTGCCCCCGAGCCAGAGGGCCCAGCCCGAGTTCAGAGAACAAAGAAGACAGAAACTCAAGGAACATATGTTAAAAAGAAAAACGTTTTTTGCATACAAGGAGGAAAATCACATATCCAGTAGAGACCAGAAAGTGATGACCTCTGAGGGCCAGGTCCATGAAGAGACAAAAGTTCTGAAATTTAAAACAAAAATGGCTGGTAAAGAAAATGTCAGTGGACCTCCCAGGAACAAAAATAATATAACAATGGAAAAAAACTGTATTCCTTTAAGGCCTTCTAATGAACTAACCAATTCAACTATAGCAATTGATACACCTAATTCTGGGGATAATAATCAAACTGGGCAGTTGGTACCAATTAAAGATGACCCTCCAGGTCAACACATGACATTAAGCCAAGTGTTTCATCTTAAAAACAACAATAAAAAGAAACAAATAATGACAGAAAAACCAAAGCAAGATGCTAACATGTCCAAGAAGCTTGTGCTTGGATCTTACAGTGGCCAAATTGTTCAGTCTAAGATTAATTCATTTAGAAAGACTCTACAAGTCAGAGATGAGAGTTCTGCAGCAATAAAGAAACTTTCGACTACAGTCCCTAAAGCTACAGAGCCTCTGCGCACAAACAGCAGCAGTGTGACAGTGAAAAACGATAGAGCCTCTAAAGTGACGACTACCACTAAACTTGTGAGCACTACAATTCAGAACAGACAGCTTCTGCGACCTCCTATTAGAAGTCACCGCGACAATGCTCAGGACGCTGTGAGACCAGGCATCAGTAGAAGCTCGGCCAACGTTACGATTCAGAAAGGGCCTCTCGAGAAAGAGTTAGTACAATTAAACACAGTTTCATCTAGTGCCAAAACCGGTTCTCAGGATATAGAAAGAAAGAAGACACTCACAAGAAGTGTGAAGTCTGAAATCGTAGCCAGGCCTGTTTCAATTCCTAACACCAAACTGATAGAAAAGTCGAAAAACGTTGACCCTCGCAGGCATACAATAGCAAAAACAACTATTGTTAGAGCAGCTCAGCCCAAAGAAACAGCAGAAGAGAGAACAGCTCGTCTGAGTAAGTGGAAAGCTGGCAAAAGGAAAGTCCTGAAAAGGCCTCCTAGCTCAGGAGTTACCCAGCCTGAGCCTGAAGGGCAACATGAAAACCCAGTTGGGTCCTTTTGGACTACCATGGTAGAAGAAGATGAACAAAGATTATTTACCGAAAAAGTGAACAAGACATTTTCTGAATGCCTAAACCTGATTAGTGAGGGATGCCCAAAAGAAGAAATATTGGTCATACTGAATGACCTGATTAAAAATATTCCAGATGCCAAAAAGCTTGTTAAATATTGGATATGCCTTGCATATATTTGACTTGTGAACCACTCACAAGTCCTATTGAAAACATTATCACAATCTATGAGAAAGCCATTCTGGCAGGCGCTCAGCCTATTGAAGAGATGCGACATACCATTGCAGATATTCTGACAATGAGGAGTCAAGAAAAAGTTAAATACGAAGAAAATATTAAGGAGGCTTGTGCAACCAAGGAATACATCCATGAAGTCAGCACTGAAGATAGAGGGGTTAATCTAGAGTCAGGAAAACCAGAAATGGAAAAGAAAACTAGAAATGTGGTATTTCAAGATGATGAAAAAAAGCAAGATGACAAAACAAAAGATTCAACCAATGATGTTAAAACCCCCAGTACAGAAACCAGGGGGAGTTGCTTAATTAAATATAATGTGTCTACTACACCATACCTACAAAGTGTAAAAAAGAAGATACAGTTTGACAATACAGATTCTACATTTAAAGAGCTAAAGTTTCTAACACCGGTGAGACGTTCTTGTCGTATTCAAGAGAAGACTTCTAAATTGCCAGATATGTTAAAAGACCATTATCCTTGTGTGTCTTTATTGGAACAATTAACAGAGTTGGGAGGTGAAACTGATGCTTTCGTATGCCATCCCAATTCAGCACTATGCCTGATGTTCTCAGAGCCTGGAACAGCAGAAGAGAAATAAAGTGATGATGAGAAATGGGGTGAGGGGAATGAAACTTAAAAAAAAAAAGAGTTTTATACTTTTAGTTCTTACAGTTAAGCCTTTGATCCATTTTAAGTTAATTTTCATATATGGTGTGAGATAGTCTTTAAACCAGCTTGAAATAGTTTTCGTGTATGGTGTGAGATAGAAATCCAATTTCATTTTTTGCTTATGGTTAATCCATTGTTCCAGCACCATAAACTGCAGAATTCCTCCTTTTCCACAGGTCTGCCATCTCATCTGTTTAGAAATCTAGTTCTGGGCACTAAATAGTGCCAGATAGTCTATTTGTCTGTCACTGCGCTAATCTCACATTATCTTAATTACTTTATAGGAATTCTGGATTTTGAGAGGACAAGTGTCTTCAACCTCATTCTTTTTGTTCTTGCCCTTTTGTTCTTTCATATAAATTTGAGAATCTGCAATTCAATCTCCTTAAAAAAGTCCTGTGGGGGGCGCCTGGGTGGCTCAGTTGCTTAAGCGGCCGACTTCAGCTCAGGTCATGATCTCGTGGTCCGTGAGTTCGAGCCCTGCGTCGGGCTCTGTGCTGACAGCTCAGAGCCTGGAGCCTGTTTCAGATTCTGTGTCTCCCTCTCTCTGACCCTCCCCCGTTCATGCTCTGTCTCTCTCTGTCTCAAAAATAAATAAACGTTAAAAAAAAAAAAAAAAAAAAAGTCCTGTGGGCATTTGGTTGAAATTGCATTGAAACTATATTTTCAGGGCGCCTGGGTGGCTCAGGTCATGATCTCACAGTTTTGTCAGTTCGAACCCCGCATCTGTCTCTGTGCTGGCAGCTCGGAGCCTGCTTGGGATTCTCTCTCTCTCCCTCTTTCTCTGCTTTTCCCCTGCTCACATTGTCTCTGTCTCTCTCAAAATAAATAAATAAATAAATAAACTAAAAAAAAAAAAAACAACCCTGTATTTTCAATACTGTATCTAAAGATTCTTGGAGGTTTTCCATGTAGGTAGTCATATCACCTATGAATAATGATGGTGTGTTTGCCTGTCCAATTTTCTGTCTTTTACCTTTTCCTTGTAGAATCTGGCCAGACTTTCACCATCTGTTGAAAAGAAGCCATAATCGTGGGCATTCTTATCTTGTTACTGATTTTAAAAGGAAGATGCCTAATGTTTTTACTTTTTAGAAATTATACATATTCTCAATTGTCTCATTTATATCATAAATTCTTTATTTTTTTACAGTTTGTTTGAATCAAGTTCCAGATATTACCATCAAAAATTTTTTCATGCAATTTGCTTGTTGAAGAAAATGGGTTTATTTCTTGAGCCAGTTTTAGTAAGTTCTAATTTTCAGAGAATTTGTCTATATCATTTAAGTTTCAAATTAATTGGCAAAAAGTTGTTCAGGGTATTCTCCTGCTTTAAAAAAAGGTCTGTTGGGGCACCTGGGTGGCTCAGTCAGTTAAGCGTCCAACTTCAGCATGGGTCATGATCTCAAGGTTCATGAGTTTGAGCCCTGCATCCGGCTCTGTGCTGACAGCTCAGAGCCTGGAACCTGCTTCAGATTCTGTGTATCCCTCTCTCTCTGCCCCTCCCCTACTCACACTCTGTCTCTCAAAAATAAACATTAAAAAATTTTTTTCTTAAAAAAAGGTCTGTTGTATCTATAATTAGGTGCTCTCTTTTTAGTTTAGTTTAGTTTAGTTTAGTTTAGTTTAGTTTAGTTTTGTTTTTGGAGTAAGCTCCACACCCAATGTGGGGCTTGAACTCACAACCCTGAGATCAAGAGTCAGATGCTCTACCAACTGAACCACACAGGTGCCCCCTTTTCTTTTAAAATATTGTGTATTTGTACTTTCTTTTTTGAGCAGTCTTATTAGAAGTTTGTCAATTTTATCAGTTCTTTTATTTATTTTATTTTATTTTTTAACATTTATTTATTTTTGAGAGACAGAGCATGAGCAAGGGAGGAGCAGAGAGAGAGACACACACAGAATCTGAAGCAGGCTCCAGGCTCTGAGCTGTCTGCATAGAGCCCCACACGGGACTTGAACTCACAAACTGTGAGATCATGACCTGAGCTGAAATCGATGCTTAACCGACTGAGCCACCCAGGCGCCCCTAAGTTCTTTTAAAGAATGACGTTTATTTTGTAATGTTTTGCTCTGTGCTTTTATCTTTATTAATTCCTTTCTACTTTCTTAGTACTTATTTTCTTTTTCTTTATTCTTTTATTTTTTTTCTTTTCAAATTTTTACTTAAATTCTAGTTAGTTAACATACAGTGCAATATTGGTTTCAGGAGTAGAATTCAGTGATTCATCACTTACATAGAACACCCAGCGCTCATTATAACAAGTGACCTCCTTAATCACCCATCTAGCTTCCTTAATCCCCCAACAATGTCCCTCCATCAACCTTCAGTTTGTTCTCTATCTTTAAGAGTCTTTTTTCCTCCCTTTCCATATGTTCATCTGTTTTGGTTCTTAAATTTACACACATGAGGGAAACCATATGGTATGTGTCTTTCTCTGACTGACTTATTTTGCTTAGCATAATATACTCTAGCTCCATCCACGTTGTTGCAAATGGCAAGATTTCATTCTTTTTTATGGTTGAGTAATATCCTGTTGTATACATATAAACATATATATGTACACATATATATATACATATATATATACCACATCTTCTTTGTCCATTCATCAGTTGATGAACATTGGGGCTTTTTCCATAGTTTGGCTATTGTTTATATTGGTGCTGTAAACATTGGGGTGCATGTACCCCTTTGAATCTATATTTTGGTATCCTTTGGGTAAATACCTACTAGTGTGATTACTGGACTGCAGGGTAGTTCTTTTTTTTTTATTTTTATTTTTTAATATTTATTTTTGAGAGAGACACAGAGTGCGAGTGGGCAGAGACAGAGTGGGAGGGTCAGAGACAGAGTGGGAGGGGCAGAGACAGAGGGAAACACAGAATCCAAAACAGGCTCCAGGCTCTGAGCTGTCAGCACAAAGCCTGACGCGGGGCTCGAACTCACAAACTGCAAGATCAAGACCTGAGCTGAAGTTGGATGCTTAACCGACTGAGCCACCCAGGCGCCCCAGGGTAGTTCTATTTTTAATTTTTGAGGAAACTCCATACTGTTTTCCAAAGTGGCTGCACCAGTTTGCATTCCTACCAGCAGTGTAAGAGGGTTCCCTTTTCTCCACATCCTTGCCAACGCCTGTTGTTTCATGTGTTGTTAACTGTAGCCATTTTGACAGGTGTGAGGTGGTACCTCATCATCATTTTGATTTGTATTTCCCCGATAATGAGGGATGTTAAGCATCTCTTCATATATCTGTTAGCCATATATCTGGATGTCTTCTTTGGAAAACTGTCTATTCATGTCTTCTGCCCATTCTTAACTGGGTTATTGGGTTTTTGGACTTAAGTCAACTTTCAGCCTCTCTTGTATTCTAATAGTAATATTTAATGAAAAAAATTCTTTTGAAGTACTGGTTTCATTGCATTCCTTAGATTTTAATATGTAGATCTTTCATTTTGGGTCACTCTTAACTACTTTAACATTTTTCTATTAACATTTCTTCTTTTATCCATGATTTAATTACAAGTGTTTGTAAATTTATAAACATGTGTTTTTTGCTTGTTTTGCTTGTCTTTTTTGGAATGACTTTCTAATGAAATTCCATTTTGGTTTGGGAATGTCACCTGTATGGTAGAAAATCTTTGGACATTGTTTAGATTTGCTTTGCAACTTAGTCATTTTTTATGTTTCAGGAGTTCTGTAAGAAAATATGTAATCTATAATAATTGATTGAAGAATATATACTGAAATATATATGTATATAATACATAACTGCCATTAAATCAAGCTTATTAGTTGTTTTGTTCAAATCATCCTTATCTTTTCTAAATTTTCATCTGCTTGATCTAGGGCACACAAAGTTTTGAATATTTATATTTTCCTAGTGAATTCAACCTTTTATTTTGTAGTGATTTTTTTTGTCAATGATAATGCTTAAAGTCTAATTTATCATCAATATAGCTATATCAGCACTTTTTAGTTGGTATTTATCTGGTGCATCTTTTCCATCTTTTTTATTTTCAACTTTTAATGATCCTTAATATTTTAAGTGTATCTCTTGTAAATGGGAATATTTTTTATTAAAATTACAATCTCTGGCTTTCAACCAGAAAATTACTTTATAGTTTCACTTCTATTAATTGTATATATGAAATTATTTCTACTTTCTTGCCTTAGTGCTTTCTTTATTTCCTGCTTTCTTATGCTGATCTAAGCGTTTTTTTTCTTTTTTAAAAATTGAAGTGTATCTTTCCTTAGTTCATTCTTCCTTTCAGCTGATTTAGAAGTTATACACAATGTTACTTTATTGATTACTCTTGAAATTTTAGCTTGCATACTTATCTTGAAGTCTTAAATCAATTTATGTTTTAGCTCTATGCCCAAAGGAGACCTTAGAATTCTGTGCCTCCATCCACCTCTTGACTTATACCCTTTTGTTGTCTGGTGTGATTTTTTAAAAAAAATGTTTAAATGTTTTATTTATTTTTGAGAGAGAGTGATAGAGAGAGAGAGAGAGAGGGAGAGGGAGAGAGAGAGAGAGGGTCAGAGCATGAGCAGGGGAGGAGCACAGAGAGGGAGACACAGAATCCGAAGCAGGCTCCAGGCTCTGAGCGGTCAGTATAGAGCCCATCGTGAGGCTTGAACCCACAAACTGTGAGATCATGACCTGGGCTGAAGTTGAACACTTAACTGACTGAGCCACCCAGGCACCCCTGTCTGGTGTTATTTCATGTAATGTTTTTTTTTTAGAAAATTGACATGTTTACAATTTTTTGTTTGTCTTTCCTTATATGTCAGACTTTCAGACTTTCTCTCTGACGTAATTTTTCTTTCTGAACAATTTTGCTGGGGACTCAATTCTATTTGATGGTTATTTTCTGTCAGCATTCTGAAGGTATGACTGGTTTTTTTTTATTATTTTTTTAATTTTTATGTAAGCTCTATGCCCAACATGAGGCTTGAATTCACAACCCTGAGATCAAGAGTCACACGCTCTACCCAACTGAGCCAGCCAGGCACCCCAATCCATTGTCTTTTTTATTTCCATTGTTCTGTTGAGGAATTTGTTTTCAGCTTAAATGTCTTTTCTCTGTAGATAATTGCAAATACCCAGGATCTAACCCAACTCTACCACTTATTTGTTACGTCTGTCACTTTGGCATGTCACTTTGATTCCCTAGGTCTCAATTTCTAATTGTGGCGAACATGAACACAGAAAATGTATACGAAAGCATTACCTAAATGCTTATTATTATTTACTCTTGCCTGGCTAGTTTTACCATCTTGTTCACTTCCTCCTACCACTGGAAGTAGTTGGAATGAGAGAAATGGATCACAGGATTTCATAGCAAAGTTAGAAATGAAGAAAGAAGGCCAAGGATTCTGAGAAGGTTAAGCTTCTGCAATAGGATCTAAGATGTCAAATAGGAGTAGAGCTTTTCTATCCCATTCCCACTGCTACTGCCTTCCTTCAAATTCTTATTATCTCTTGCCTAGATTATTACACCCTTGTCATTTTTCTCGTCAGGTTCTTAGCCCTATTTTACCCTCCATATATTGCCAAAGCCAACAATCTAAAATGCAGGTATTAGTACTTCCTTGATTAATATCTTGTGGCAAGTCCCTCATATTGCAATGTCCCAGATTAGGTTAAATACATGGAATATGTGTCCCCAGAATCTCTCTGTCACAAAAGTAGTAGACACAATTTGTTAGGGTTAGTAGACAATGGTGTTTACATCAGATCACTAGGTTCATACCCAGTCTTCTAGTTAACAATTGTGAGGACTTGTAGCAAATTGTGTAACAAATGCACCGGAAAACAGAGGTAAAAATAGTAGTACTTCAACAGGTTGTGAATGCATGCAGTGGCACCCAAACAAATGCTCAATAAATGTTGTCTGTGGGGCGCCTGGGTGGCTCAGTCAGTTAAGCCTCTGACTCTGGATTCTGACTCAGGTCATGACCTCACGGTGGTGAGATCCAGCCCCAACATCAGGCGCTGCTCTTCCAGCATGAAGCCTACCTGGGATTCTTTCTCTCTCCGCCTCTCCCACTCTCACTCTCTCGCTCTCAAAATAAAACATTAAAAAAAAGTTGTCTGTTATGCTGTGCTTTATCATATTCTAATTTCTGTCCTCCCCACTTAGCTGTAAGATTGATATATGTTAAATATTATTTATATTATTATTGAGGATGACATTGTAATTATTACTTCTCAGTGTCTCAAATACACCTCCAATAAGTTCATGGTTGAAAGTGCCTTACTCTTTGCTTACCTAGAGGCTTGCATAGTATATGATACTCTGTTATTGCTGTAATTGAGCCACAGGCAGGATCAAGAAGCTGACTATTGTTTCTGCCATGGCCTAAGGTGAATGGTGTTAGTTGCACTGTTCTCGGGAGTCATGAACTTGCCCTTACTCTTGGCCAAGAGTAACCATAACTGGCTTTTTAGGTCATTATATTACTGATTCTGATTCTTCCCTTTTCCACCTATCCCCGAATTAATCGTGTTTCACAAGAGAAAACGAATACTATTATTACTAGTACTACTACTACTGCTACACCCACATACCCACACCCGCCCCCTTGTGAGTAATCACAGCCTCCTGGGTATCGAAGAACAGGCTGCAGAGAGGCAAACCCGACCAGAGAGAAGGACCCTGCAATGCAGACCTTTCTTACATCTTCAGCTCTAAATGTCTCCAGCTCTGGATACAGCAGCATCCTTGAGAAAACAGACATAAGCACAGATGTTTGCAAAGGCTGAGAGACAGCTGGAGAATCCAGTTTGAGTTGAAACGTAGGCTTTCTTCAATCTCCATGTTTTGCTGTATTCGGGGCTCCAGTCCTCAACCCGCACATTTCCTACCACGCCCCAGGGTGCCTCCGGGGCCACCAGCCCTTCTCGGGAGAGCGTGGGATTTGACGGAATGGGCTTGGCACCGCCTCTTTTAAGCACGGCGTGGCGCGCACGCGCACTGCGGCTGGGCAGGGAGATCCCGGGTTCTGGACACTGAGTGCCGGGGTTCGTTTCCGCTGCCTCCGGTTTTCCGAGAGCGGGCGCTGCTTTCGCGCTTCCGCTAGACCCCCGCGGCCCCCGGCGGGGACGGGGGGTTTCGGAGCTGCGGTGCCGGAGCGAGCGTCTCTTCTTCCTCCCACTCGGGCGGAGGCTTTGTCGCTGCGGGCCGGGCCCCAGTACGCTCCCAATGGCCGGGCAGCGGGTGGAGGTGGATGGCGGGATCATGGAAGGGGTGAGTACGGGGCCCGAGGCAAGGCCGGTGGCGCTGCAACCCAGGCTGGGAAGGAGAGCGTTCTTGTCTGATGTTCTCGCTCTCCTCTCCCACTCGCACCCTTGGCAGGGCGGCCAGATCCTGAGGGTGTCTACAGCCCTGAGCTGTCTTTTGGGCCTCCCCCTGCGGGTGCAGAAGATCCGAGCCGGCCGCAGTACGCCAGGCCTCAGGTAAATCGGGGGCGCTGGGGGGCGGAGCCGCGGGACTGGGGGATGCGGGTGGGCGGGCGCAGGGCTAGGGGACTGGCGGTGTGGCTGGAAGGGCGGAGGGGCTGAAGGGGCGGAGGGGCTGGGGGGCGGGCTGCAGTCCTTGGGGTGCGGGGTTTGGTCGGACTTTGGGGCTGGGGAATCGGGAGCCCGGGTGGTGATGCTTGGAAGATCCTCGTCCTAAGGTTGAGGAATGTGTAGCCGGGCCTCAGGGTCCCGGGGGAGCATGCTCTGGCCTGGACGGTTAGCCATAACCAGGGCTGTGCAATCTGGAAAGCCTCAAGGGGCAAGTTGAGAAAATAGGCCGTTTTCTCCATATGGCTAGAGTTCTCTCGCTTCCTGATGCGTTATCTTTTAAAATGTTTTCCCGCGTCATCGGGCATTCCGAGTACCGGGAGAACTTGCAGCAGCCGGCAAGATGGATCAGGGCAGAACAGCCTGCGTGGCCAGAGAAAATCCCACTTTTTAACCTGTGTATTCTCTACTGCTGCGTATTTTAGAATCATAGCTCAGGAAAGGGCCCTGAGATGTTATTCTAGCTTTCCTTAAGACCTCTAAGAAGCTATGAATACAGCCAGAATTATTAGTTGTGGACAGGGAAACACCTTAACATTTGACCTTGTTTCTTCCGTCTGGGAAGCTAGGCGTGCCACTAGCTAAATTTGAGGTATGTGCTCCTGTTAGAAGGGGACCCAGGTTGACGCCAAACTGATTCCTTTGGGCATTGTAATAGATCAGCAATCTCTTAGAGTGTTATTTTATCCACATTTCATTTTGAAATTATTAAAAGGCAATTATTGATATATGTGCACATTCATTCCCTTAGTCACAGCAGTCGTTTGCAGCAGTGAATTTATTAGTTTGCTAGAGCTGCCACGACAAAATACCAGACTGGTGGCCTAAACAACAGAAATTTATTTTTCTCATGGTTCTGGAGCCTGCAGGTCCAAGATCAAGGTGGTGGCAGGGGTGGTTTCCTGGTTTCTGGGAAGATTCTTTTCAGGTTTCTCTCCTTGGCTTGGAGATGGCCTCTCTCTTGCTGCCTCTTCACGTGGGCATCCTATGGGCATGTGTACCTCTGCTGTCTTTATATGTGGTAATCTCCTCTTTTTATAAACATACCACAGAGAATAGATTAGGGCTTACCCTAACTGCCTCTTTTTAATTTTTTTAAGATTTTATTTTTAAGTAATCCCTATACCCATCATGGGGCTCAAATTTACAACCCTGAGATCAAGAGTCACATACTGTACTATCTGAACCAGCCAGGAGCCCCCAAATTGTCTCTCTTTAACATAATCATCTCTTTAAAGGCCCTGACTCCAACTACACTCACATTCTGAGGCAGTAGGGGTTAGGGCTTCAACAGAAGAATTTTGGAAGAACATAATTCAGCCTGAAACAGGTACTATAGATTATTGAATGACATGCAAGTGAGATTGGCTTTAGTTTTATCAGTTTTCCTCTTTGCACACTTCTCATTCGCAACAATGTATCAGCATATGTGTTTTAGCTAAAATAAGTGGTCTGGAAGGACCCCTAAAAGATGCCTACTAGCAGGCAGTCTAGCTAGGTACATAAAAACCCAAAAGAAGCTCTGACACTGAAGATAATGGCACTTGTTGTGGTTAGACCTTGCTCTTTTCTTGCCATTGCAGTTTTATAAATGGGTCATAAAATGTGGGGATATAGGCAGTCTGAATGCACACGTTTTGATGCAGTATTATGACCTGAAGGCCTCAACATTTATCTGGACTGGAAATGATTCGAGATTTGTGTGATGGGCAACTGGAGGGGGCAGAAATCGGCTCAACAGAAATAATGTTTACACCGGAGAAGATTAAAGGTGGAGTCCACACAGCAGATACCAAGACAGCAGGGTATGTGTCACTTATATTCCATTTAAATATGGGCTTTGGAGCTAGACCTGGATTCACATGCAGGTACTACCACTTACTGGACAAGTTGCTTAACCTTTGAGCTTTCGTTTCCCCACGTTTAAAAAATATTTTTTTAATGTTTATTTTTGAGACAGAGAGAGCACGAGCAGGGGAGGGGCAGAGAGAGAGGGAGACACAGAATCCGAAGCAAGCTCCAGGCTCTGAGCTGTCCAGCACAGAGCCTGATGTGAGGCTTGAACTCACTAACCACGAGATCATGACCTGAGCCGAAGTTGGACGCTTAACCAACTGAGCCCCCCAGGCGTCCGTTTTCCCCACATTTTAAATGGAGAAAACAGTAACCTTCCAGGGTTACACTTTATGTAGTTTTGGATAGCTGTTATTATACCTAGAATTTTCTTATGTGCATAGTATAGCATATTTGTTTCTTTTTATTATTTAGAAACTGAATATCTGAAAATGACTAAGTTTTTATCCATTGTAGTAATAGTAGTTTTTGCATTATATGTAGCATATTTAGTTCTTGGCTTACAGCTAATTATGAGTCATATTCTACTTTTAGTCTAAGTATTTTTGTTGTCTTTTTTTTTTTAATGTTTATTTATTTTTGAGGCAGAGGGAGACAGAGTGCGAGTGGGGGAGGGGTATAGAGAGAGGAGACACAGAATCTGAAACTGGCTCCAGGCTCTGAGCTGTCAGCACAGAGCCCAATGCAGGGCTCCAACCCATGAACCGTGAGATCAGGACCTGAGCTGAAGTTGGACGCTTAACCAACTGAGCCACCCAGGCACCCCTTGTTGTCTTTTAATAGATAACTTATGCTACCTTGTTTAGAAATTTGTAGGTTTGATCTTGGGTTTTTTTCCCCCTTTGCAAAAATAGATATTTAACAATTAAATTGAGCCTTTATCCTTTTCCAGGAATTCTTCCTTTTATCGACAAAACATAGAGAGCACTTTTGTGTTTTCTGAGTTATTTGGCTGATTGCTGTTGTAAACCATATCTTTTTACCAAAATCCTATCCATTCACTAGGAAATTTGATAAAATAGGAACTAGTAATGGAAACCTGATACCAGTTTGTTTCAGAAACTGTTTTAATAGATTTTGATGATTTTAGTTTATGAAAATATTTAGTGATAATTGATACTTGAGTAATGCTGTGAATAGACCTCTGTGAAAAGGGACCTGCTGCCAGGCCCAAGGCAAGGTTTGCCAAATGAGAACTTTCTAAGGGGATTAAGGAATTTTGAGGTATCTTTCTTTATAGTCAGCATATTATTTTGGGTATTATCCTGTACAAAAAAGGGAAAGGGGATTATAGTTAACCAACTATCTAAAAATGAACTAAAATAGAATTGTAAAATTTTGAAGCTGCAAGAGGGAAAATAGAAACCATATATTTCCAATCCTTCCTCCACTTAGTGAATGAGAGAATGGTATTAAGTGATTTACCCAAGGTGATGGAGTCAGAGACACAACTAGAATTAGAATGTAGGCCTTTTGACTTCTAATCTAATAGACTGTAAGAGAGATGAGTTTAAAGTTGTGAATCCAGCTCAGTTTAAGGAGACTAAAACCAGCTTTTTCCTGGCAAGAAAACTTATCTTACTTCTTCACTTTCTAACATTTTTATCCTTAACTGTGATTACAGTACCATGTGTTTTCTCTAGTGTCTACCTTTGTTTTTGCAATTTCCTATTCCTAAAATTAAGATTTTCTGTACTATTCTTAGAATCTGATTTTATCAGGGGAGTAGGGAGAACATTTAAATGTTGGGTTCCTCAGAGGGAATAAACACTGAGAAGTTTAGTAGTTTTAACCTTACAGTTTATTGTAAACTAAACATTTTCTAGTTTTTTCATTTGCTCCTAGGCTTAACTCCTTAAGAACAGGGATTATATTGTATACATTTTCTCTTATGATATCTACCACATTATGCAGTCAGTAAATCTTTACTAAATTAGTGAAATGCATTGTCACTTATAGAAACTGTTTATTTCAGTACATATGCATTGTTACTATAAGAAAGTTAAGTCTTTTTGTATTAGAGCCTATGTCTAATCTATGCTTCATCTATGTCTATCTATGCTATATATGAATGTGACAGCTCATTTAGAAAATCTGACCAAGTGTTTCATTTTATAAAATATATTCTATAATTATGTCTCATGACTTCTCACATTATTTTATTAGAATGAGCAAACAGAGGTGAGTTACAGCAAAGATTATTTCCTTTAAACTTATTTCCATGTAAAATATTCAGCTGTCAGTCTTTGTGAAATGTTATCCTATCATATCATAAACTCCATGATGGTAGGATCTGTATCTTAACTTGATATTTGGAACAATGCCTTGTGCATGGTAGAGATTCAAATAAAATTATTTAAGTATTTCTAGACCTTGACTTTGTGTGTGTGACTGTCACTGTATGAATGTTATTACAATTTAATTGACCCTATTTCCTCTGGTGTGTTTTTTAGACTTTGCATTAAATGCATTTTCATAAATTGTACTTTCAAGAATCCTTTTATGAAAATGTTATAAAAATTGGGGCACCTGGGTGGCTCAGTCGGTTGAGCGTCTGACTTTGGCTCAGGTCATGATCTCACAGTTTGTGAGTCGAGCCCTGCATCAGGCTCTGTGCTGACAGCTTAGAGCCTGGAGCCTGCTTCGAATTCTGTGTCTCCTTCTCTCTCTGCTCCTCCCCCACTCATGCTCTGTCTCTCTCTCTCCTTCAAAAAAATAAATAAATAAAAACATTAAAAAAAAATCTTAAAAATGTTATAAAAATGGTGTCATTTAAAAAAATATATTTTTTTACTTTGTAAATTAAAGAAAGATCATACAAGTAATGTTTGATTCAAACCCAGATTTGCGGATCATTCAAGGCCAGTTCCTAAAATACTGTCTTTCTTTAAGATTTGGGATTTTAGGGGCGCCTGGGTGGCTCAGTCGGTTAAGCGTCCGACTTCAGCTCAGGTCATGATCTCACGGACCGTGAGTTCGAGCCCCGCGTCGGGCTCTGGGCTGATGGCTCAGAGCCTGGAGCCTGTTTCCGATTCTGTGTCTCCCTCTCTTTCTGCCCCTCCCCCGTTCATGCTCTGTCTCTTTGTCCCAAAAATAAATAAACGTTAAAAAAAAAAAAAAAAAAGATTTGGGATTTTATCATTCAGTTCCTGGGGTGGTGGTGTTTTTTTTTTTTTTTAAAGTAAGTTCTACACCCAGCGTGGGGCTCAAACTCATAACCCCAAGATCAAGAGTTGTTGCATGCTGTACTGACTGAGCCAGCCAGGTGCACCGCACCCCTCTTTTTTTTAATGGGGTATTTTTTAACTTTAGACTTGGGTGTATATCTGCCTTCCCAGTTGTCTGTGCCTCAGCGAATGGTGCTGTGTAGTAATACCATGATCTTAAGACTTTGAAAAGAAAATTCATTGAAGCCTGTTTTGCGTTCTCCTTAGGAGTGTGTGCCTCTTGATGCAGGTCTCAATGCCCTGTGTTCTCTTTGCTGCTTCTCCATCAGAACTCCGTTTAAAAGGTGGAACTAATGCTGAAATGGCACCACAGATTGATTACACAGCCATGGTAAGGGCTTGTGTTGTTATTGATGAACTAAAGATGATCTCATGTATTCTTCTGAATTTCCATTCTCTATTGAAATATATCCTGAGTGGTTTCTGTGTATGCCTGTTTATTTCTTTATGGTGTGTAGTTCTGTTGTGGGAGAAGGTAAGGGACCGTGTTTACTTTAGATTTTGTGTTGTATCTTGGAACAGTGCTCATAGTGAATTCTTTTAAAACCTCAAGTGTAATTGTTGCGTGAATTACATTACTTATTATATAAATCAGTCATTTTATAAATACAGGAATTATGTTTTGGAAGAAAAACCTCAAAACAAAAATTAAACATGCATTTGACAAGAATTGAGGAGGATTCGGAGAAATTGGAACCCTCGCACACTATTAATGGGAATGCAAAATGGTGCAGACATTATGGAAGACAGTGTGGAGGTTCCTCAAAAAATTAAAAACAAAACTACCATATAATCCAGATATCCCACCTTTGAGTGGGATTATCTTCAGGATCTTGAAGAGATATTAGCATTTCCGTGTTCATTGCTGCACTATTCATAATAGCTAAGATGAGAAAACAACCTAAATGTCTGTTGATGGATGAATAGATAAAGAAAATGTGGCTTATACATACAGTGGAATGCTATTCATCCTTAAAAAAGACATTCTAGAATATGTGACAGCATGAATGAACCTTGAGGACATTATGCTAAGTGAAATAACCAGTCACATGAAGACAAATACTGGCATGATTCCACTTGTATAAGGTATCTAAAGTAATCAAATTCATAAAATCAAAGAGTAGAATAGGGTAGAGGGAAGAGGGCAATAGGGAGTTACTAATCAACAGGCATAAAATTTCAGTTAAGCAAGATGAATAAGCTCTAGAGAGCTGTACAACATGTACCTATAGTCAACAATAGGATATACTGCATTTAAAAATTTGTTAAGAGGTAGATCCATGTTAATTAGATAAACTATAAAAAATTAAATACCATATTTTGACTATAAATTTTCAAAATGATGACACTCAGTGTTGGCATACTTAGTAGGAGAGAGAAGTGGTATCATTTTTCTTTTCCTCCAGGTTTATCGAGATGTAATTATTTATAGTAAAATACACCTTTTTAGTGTAAAGTTCTGTGATTTTTGACATATGGTTGTGAACCAGCCACCACAATCAAGATACAGAATTACTGTAAGAAATTACCTCAGACCCCTTTGTAATCAGTCCCTATGCCCCACTTCTTGGCAACTACTCATCTATCTTCTGTCTTGGTTTTGTCTTTTTTTAAGAGCACCGTATGTAGGAGTAATACTGTATGTAGCCCTTTGAGCCTGTTTTTTTCCCCCACTTACCATAATTTGTTTGAGATTCATCAATGTCACTTGTTTTAGCAATAAAAGAGAAGTAGTATTCTATTATATGGATGTCCCAGTTTCTTCATCCATTCATCTGTTGAAGGACATTTGGGGTGTTTCCAGTTTCTGGCAATATGAATAAAGTCTGTATAAACTTGTACATACAGGTTTTTTCGGTGAATATAAGTTTTCATTTCTTTTGGGTAATCACCAAGGAGAGGTGTTGCTGGTAATAGTAAGTATAGATCTAATTTTATGACAGACTGCCAAATTGTTTTGGCTTCCAAAGTGGCTGCATTGTTCTGCATTTTCACCAGCACTGTATAAGAGTTTCAACTATTCTGCGTCTTCACAGAACTTGATATTTAATTTAATTTTTTTGCCATTTTAATAGATGGTATAATCTTTTAGAATTCAATTTGATAGGGTGTATAATGAAAGTTAATCTCTCTTCACCTAATAATTCCACTTCAAGGAAATGACCCTAATTAAATGTTACAGAATGCAGCCAAAGATAAATGTTAAAGGTATTTGAGCAGAGCATTATATACTATAATCATCATTATATAATATATATAATTATGCAAGTGAACACTTGGGGAATGGCTCAGTAAATTATGCTAGAATTCCATACAGTTATTCAAATACTGTTTAGGAAGAATTTTATGATGTCAGGAAAAGGCTTTTGTTTATAATGTTAAATGGAAAAAATGAGGATAAAACCTTGAATATGCAGTGAAATTTCAAAGTATAAAAAAATTGAGAAAGCAGAATGGAATGCTATTTATCAATATCCCCTAATTTCTTATGTATTATATTGCAAAGGGTTAGTTAGGAAATACTGTCCTGTGGAGTAAAATAACCACTGGGATCAAGGATCGTGAGTTCTGGTATTTTTTTTATTAGATAGACTTGCACAACCTTGATTAATTAAATGTTAAACTTTTAATTTTAATTTACATGTCAGTTATTTTATTTGAGAAATAGAACTACCCTACACATTTTTATATCAGTGTTTATCTGTAATACCTTCTTGTCAGCTCAGTGCAGAGCACTTTTGTTTAATAATACTGTTTAATACTTGTTGAATCAGTGAATATTTGTGGTTAACGTAACAATAAACTGATTTTCCAGGTTTTCAAACCAATTGTGGAAAAATTTGGTTTCCAATTTAATTGTGATATTAAAATGAGGTAAGTTACTTATTTGTTAGCCCTTTGACCCACTATTTGTGCTAAAAATAGTGGGAAGCTTAGACCTTAGAGAATTATTCTGGAACCCACTACTTCCTGTAGAAAATAATTATGTTTTATGGCTTAAAAACAGTAAGCAGCAGGCGCATGGGGACTTGAAAGCAGATATATATGGTATTTGCTTGTTTCTTCAGAGAAATATTTTCAAGGGAATTGCTACACTGAGGGACCTTCATACCTAGTGTTGTTCATGTTCAGCACAGATTGAATACTTTCTATGCGCAGACAACTGGACTAGGCACTGCAGGGTCATAAAGGGGATTCTTCCCACGGTGCAATCAGAATTATTTCCCTAAGAAGCACATTGGGCTTTCAGGTTATTTCCCTTCAAGGCTTCCCTTCTGCCACATAATAACAAGGCCAGATTTCTTGGTGTGGCATTTAAGTGTGCTGCAGTCCTGTTGCAGTTGACCTTTCTAACTTCATTCAACCTTCTCCATGTGTTCTTTTTTCTTTTTTTGGAAGAGAGAGAGAGAGTGAGCATGAGTCGGGGGAGGGAGTAGGGGCAGAAAGAAAGAGAGAAAAAATCTTAAGCAGGCTCCAACGCTCAGGATGAGCCTGACTCACCGCTTGATCCCATGACCCTGGGATTATGACCTGAGCTGAAATCAAGAGTTGGACACTCAACCAGCTAAGCCACCCAGGTGCCCCTGTCCTCCATGTATTCTAACATGATTGCTTACTATTCTTTAAACTTACTTTGTGCCTTGGGCTTTCATGTCTTTGTTCATGTTTTTCCTTCCCTGCTCTCATAAAAACTGGAAATCCTATATTTTTTCAAAATTTAACCTGTAATTTCTTGTGTGAATTGTTCATGAGTGTGTCTCAGTTGGAATTCATATTTGCATCCCTCTTGTAGTCTTTTTTACAGCCTGACTTGTGTTCCAGTAAGTTGTATGTAGAGCCATCTCTCTACCAGATGAGGGAGCTCCTTGCAAATAGGAGCAGTTACTCTCATCTGTATGTTCCCATCCTCTTCTATAGAATAAGTGACACTAAATATTTGAGTTAAAATTTTGTTTGTGTTGACTTAATATTCATCGTATTTTATTGAGTACCTCCTATGTATCAGACATTGTTTTAGGCACTGGAATATTGCAGGAAGAAAATAGACAAACTCCTGCCATCAAGGAGTTTATATTCTAAAACAGCACTGTCAAAAAGAATTTCTCTTCATTGATGGGTATGTTCCCTATCTGTTCAGTAAAGTAGCCACTAGCCACATAAGACTGTTGAGCACTTGAAATGTGGCTAGTGCAACTGGGAAGCTGAGTTTTAAATTTAATTTAAATTTAAATAGTCACATGTAGTTTGTGGCTACCATATTGGACAGCACAGATCTAAAATGTTGCTTGGAAATTTCAAACACGAGTTGTATGTTTGGATATAATTCATGTGTTATTTCATTTTAAATGTTGAGCTGTATTTTTGTCATATAATAAGTTTATGTGAGTATTTGTCATACTCTTTGTAGGGGCTACTACCCAAAAGGGGGTGGTGAAGTGATTGTCCGAATGTCACCTGTTAAACAGTTGAACCCAATAAATTTAACGGACCGTGGCTCTGTGACTAAGATATATGGAAGAGCTTTTGTTGCTGGTGTTTTGCCATTTAAAGTAAGTTGTCTAGAAGTGTATGTGGGTCTTGGTAAGTATTATATCATCTAAATTTTGAAATTATTGAAAGTACTTAATATTTTTTTTTACGATTTTATTTTTAAGTAATTTCTACACCCAGCACGGGGCTAAAACTTAGAACCCTGAGATCAAGAGTCACATGCTCTATGAACTGAACAGGCCAGGCACCCCAAAAGCACTTAATTTTTTTAATGTTTTATTTATTTTTAGAGAGAGAGCGCAAGCGAGCATGTGAGCAGTGGAGGGGCAGAGAGAGAGTGGGGGACAGAGGTTCTGAAGTGGGCTCTTTTCTGACAGCTGATAGCAGCAAGCCCGATGTGGGGCTTGAACTCATGAACCGCGAGATCATGACCTGAGCTGAAGTCAGATGCTTGACCGACTAAGCCACCCAGGTGCCTCAGAGCACTTAATTTTTTAATAAATCTTTTAATTAAAACTTTCCCCTGAACTTACGTGTTACACTTGAAGATCATGCTTTTTCTTAATCCCTGTAAGAGGTATTCATTACTGTATGTGTCTTTGAAGGCTTGAAAACAACTATCAAAATAATCATTATTTTCTCTTTTTCTGTCTTGCCAAAATAGGTGGCAAAAGATATGGCTGCGGCAGCTGTAAGATGCATCAGAAAGGAGATTAGGGATCTGTATGTTAACATCCAGCCTGTTCAGGAACCTAAAGACCAAGCCTTTGGCAATGGAAATGGGATAATGTAAGACAATGTACTTTTTCCTGGATACTGATTGAGAGCTCTGAAGTAATTATCCTGTTTAAATTAAATATTTATAGTTCTTTTGTTTAAGTTTTACAGTTTTAAAAAGGCACATTTTTAAGGATATTCCTACCCAAACCAGTAGTGTGATGAATTAAGATGATTATTTTATTCTGGATTTTTTTTCCTAAGGATGGTTTGCCTTTTATTACATTGTAAGAGCCCTTTTGCTCTTAACATTTCTCTTAACATTTAAGAGAACTTAAATGTTTAAGCTAATCAGAAGTTAGCCTTTGAAGCTGATCCTGAGAGAAATATTTCTAGTTGTTTTTCTGTACTTCAAACGTGAAATCCATGTACATGTAAATATTAGATATGGCAAAGGTCTATTTAGAAAAAATTATAGGGGTGCCTGGGTGGCTCAGTTGGTTAAGTGTCCCAACTTCGGCTCGGGTCATGATCTCACGATTTGTGGGTTCGAGCCCCGTGTCAGGCTCTGTGCTGACAGCTCAGAGCCTGGATCCTGCTTCAGATTCTGTGTCTCTCCATCTCTCGGCCCCTCCCCTGCTCATGCTCTGTGTCTCTCTGTCTCTCAATAATAAATAAATGTTAAAAAAAATTTAAAAGAAAACATTATTTAATTACAAGTTGTTGATTTAATATAAAAATGCTTTTTTTTAAAGTTATTTTTTCATGAATTTATTTATTTTGAGGGAGAGAGTAAGCACGCATGCACGTGTGCAAGTGGGGAAGGGACAAAGAAAAAGGGAGAGAGAATCCCAAGCAGGCTCTGTGCTGTTAGTGCAGAGCCTGACGCAGGGCTCAATCTCACATACTGTGAGATCATGACCTGAGCTGAAATCAAGAGTCGGACACTTAACTGACTGAGCCACCCAGGTGCCCCTAAAGATTTCATCAAGTAATCTTTACACCGAACTTGGAGTTTGAACTCACAACTCTGCGATCAAGAGTCGCATGCTCCACTGACTGTACCCCAAATTTAAGACTGCTTTAATTGAGTTTTTGAAGTATGAGAGTATCTCTTATGGATAGAAAGTCTCTTTTTTGGAGTTTCTACTAAAGGTTTTAAATGCAGATTTAAACATTCTGCATTTGATACTACTATCTAAAAACTGTAAAATGAAACCAAAAATTTCTGTAGAAATACAGTTTTTTTTTATTATTGAAGTATAGTTGACACACAATGTTACATTAGTTTAAGGTATACAACGTAGTGATTTGACAATATGTTATGTTTTGTTCACAACAAAGGTAGCTTCCATCTCTCACCTTGTAGTGCCATTACAATACCACTGACCGTATTCCCTTTGCTGTGGCTTTTATCCCTGTGACTTATTCATTCTGCAACTGGAAGCCTGTATCTCTTGCTTCTCTTCACCCATTTTGCCCATCCTCCTTTCCCTTCCCCTTCCCCTCTAGCAACTATCCATTTGGTCTCTGTATTTATGGGTCTTTTGTGCTTTTTGTTTGTTTTGTAGATTCCACATGTAAGTGAAATCATGTGGTATTTGTCTTTCTTCATCTGACTTATTTCACTTAGCATAATACCCTCTAGGTCCATCCATGTTGTTGCAAATGGCAAGATCTCATTCCTTTTTATGGTTGACTAATATTCCATTGTGTATATCACATCTTCTTTGCCCATTCATCTATTGATGGACACTTGAGTTGCTATTGGCTACTGTAATTATTGATAGGTATGTAATTATTGCCATTTTGTTCATTGTTTTCTGGTTGTTTTTGTAGTTCTTCTCCCTTTCTTCTTCTCTTGCTTCTCTTGGGAGTGATGACTTTTGGAAGTGTTCTTCCTCCTTATTTTCTGTGTATCAAAAGTTCTAGTTTTGTGGTTCATATATAACATCCTAAGGATATAGCAGTCTACGTTAAGTTGGTCACTTACATTCAAACACGTAGGAAGACCTTTTCACTTTAGATAATAATAAAACACTTTATAGTACAGTAGAAATGGTATAATTTAGTGTGAATGATGTAACTTCAAGGAGAGCCATTCCTTACCTGTGAACGGATTAGAATCTAGTGTGACTTTTGTCAGATGAGCTGACGGGTACTAATGCCCTGATGAAGATGGAGAGTGCTAATCATCCTGCTCTCTATGTGAAGAATTTCACTTTTGCAGTTTACTAAGTAGATCTGATTCTACATATTTAATAACCACTATTCCCCTGGTTGTATTTGTGTGTAATTTTAGAATATTTATTGCATAGATAGTAATCCTTTTTTTTTTTTTTCCCTATTTAGCATTATTGCTGAGACATCTACTGGCTGTTTGTTTGCTGGATCATCGCTTGGTAAACGAGGTACAGATAAATGAAGTGGGTTCACAGTTCCCAGCGCTAGTGTAAAAATTTTTAATTACCTGTCAGGATTAGAACATTATAGCATGATAGATGACAAGTATAAAAGGATATGATTAACTGGTTCTGTTTTAGAGTCAGTTAAATTTTTAGTATTTCTCCTAACTTTATACTTTGAAAAATTTCAAACGGATAAGAAAGTTGAATGACTAATTAGCATCCATACACTGTTCTTAGTAGTCAACTGTTTACCAGTAGTCAGCTGTTAGCTACAAGTTGTGTATGTTTCTGAACTATTTCAGTGTAAGTAGGAGATACCATATCTCTCCCCTGAATACTGCGTCATGCATGTCCAAAGAACAATACCTGTCTAATCATGATACCATTTTTACGCCCAAAGAATTTGTCTTTTATATTCAACCTAGTCACTTGCCTCCAAAATACTTTTTAGAGCAATGGGGGATTTTTTTTTTTTTTGGAGCACTCCCAGCAATTGGTCATCATTTCTGTTTAGTTTCTTTTCTACTACAGAAAATATCACCTTTTTTTCCTCCTTTCATGATATTGACGTTTTGAAAAGTCCAGGCCATTTTCTCACAATTTGGACTTGTCTGATTGTCTCATGATTAGATATATTCAGATGAAACATTTTTAGTAGGAATATTGCATAGGTGGCTATGTACATTCCATTGTATCACAACAGGGTTAGTGATAAGGTCAGTTTGTCCTTTATTGGTAAAGGTGACTGTGATCATTTGGTTAACTAGTATCCTCCAGGTATGTCTGCTGTAAATTCTTTCTCTTTTTATAAGTAGTAAGTCATCTGGGATAATACTTTGATACCATCTGATTATCTTATTCCTATACAACTTTCATCCAGTGGTTTTAGTGTCCACTGATGATTTTTCCCTGCATCAGTTATTACATTGGTGATTTCAAAAAACAGTATTTTTGTGAAAGGGAAATGTAGTTAAGATTGAGCATATTTGGAAGAAGAGAGATGTGTATACATCTGACTGTTAATATTTGAAGTTACTTTTGCCATCGAGGCGAGGCGACTTCTAGTTGAACTTCTTGATGTTTGTGTGGTAGTTGATTGCTTTATTCCTACTTTGTAGATCTTTAAAAGATGCTTACCCTCGCTGTGCTGTTTTACCACATTATTATTGCTGAATACAAAAAATTTCAGATAATCTTATTCTGCTCATTTGGTAGATGTAGATACTAGTTGGGTATAAAATCTTAACAACATAATAGAATAAATGAAATTAATATCTCCAGTTGACCTGGCTTAAATGAATTCTATTTAAAACTGTGCTATTTAAACTATGGTTGGTGGACAAGTAACATATCAGCATCATCTGAGAGTTTGTTAGAAAAACACATTTTGGGAGTTATTCCATACCTATCAAATTAGAATCTCTGGAAGTTGGGCCCAAGGATATATTTTAACAAGCTCACTGCATATTTCTGAAGTACAATGAAGTTTGGGAAGTAGTGATCAAAAATACGTATCTAGAGTACACTAATTACTTGTTAGGGACAGTGAAGAATCAGTGTGGATAGTGAGCTACTGCATACAGGATCTATGGGGACTTGAGGAAGCAAAGATAATGCCAAATATAAAGCAGAGACTGGGAGTCCATGTAAGTAATAAGTGCTTGGCAGACATTGGGTGGAATATGAGTTCATTGGGCACCAAGATGTGCCAAGTACTGTATGCTAGGGTCATAGATATCTGAGCCACTGTCCTGTTTCCTGGCTTAGTCTGGTAGAGGAGACAGACCATGGTATTCCCAGGGCATCATAGGAACACAGGGGAAGAACAGCTAATACTCCTGTGGGGGCTGGTTGACCCCAAATCTGGCTTCTTGCATTCAACAATCCTCTAGTATGTTCTGTAGATAAGTAGAAATTATCCAGATGAAAAAGTGAGCTAAGGAGGAAGGACAAAGGACAGTGCTGACAAAAACGAGTGTTCTGTGTTTGTGCAACTACAACTATGTATGATGAGTGTAGGGTCTGGAGCAGGGAACTGGAGATGAAGTTAGAGAGGTTGACAGAGGCCAGATTTTGAAGGACTTTGTTGACAGGTCATATCAAGGAATTTGGGTTTCGTCATGAAAACCTAAAGATTAAAAAAAAATTTTTTTTAAGTTTATATTCAGAGAGAGAGAGGGGGCAAGCAAGGGAGGGGCAGAGAGAGAGAGAGAGAGAGAGAGAATCCCAAGTAGTCTTTGCACTGTCAGCACAGAGCCTGACATGGGGCTTGAACCCACAAACCGTGAGATCATGGCCTGAGCCAAAAGCAAGAATTGGGTGTTTAACTGACTGAGCTACCCAGGCACCCTGAAAGCATTAAAGACTTTAAGGAGGAATGTAATATCAGATCTTTGGAAAGGTAATTCTGATAGCTATGTGGTTGATTACAGGAAAACCATATTGGAGGCAGGAAGACAAGACTGTTGCAGCTGTTTAGGTCAGAAATGACGAGGGCCTATACAAAGGGATTCAGTGATTGGGGCTAGAGAGGTGAGTACTGATGCAAGAATATTAGGAGGGGGAATAGATGTGGCCAGTTGGATATGGGAAGTGAGGAAGGCAATGTGAAGAATGACCTTCTAGATTTCTACCTTGGGTACCTAGAAACATTTCAACTTGCGACATAGGAGGTAGAGTTAGTTTGCCAGGGTAGATGATAGTTTTAGGTATATCGCACTGAGATTGTAAATCAATCATTACTTTGTTATTAGCAATACTTAGAATTAACTTTGCTGACCAGCCCTGAAAAAATCGCTCATATTCCAACAACACTTTTCTTACTTTGTCATTTGAGACCACTTTTACTTTGAAGTTGTCTTTGGACAACACAGTTTCAGAATGCACAGTATTTATTTTTAGAATTATAATGGTAGGAGGGAATAGATGATAGAGCAATATACTTGCTCTGATTGGCTTCTGCTGGTGCTCTCCCTTGTTTCCTGTCAGGCACAGATGTCAAATGAGATGGGATTAGCAAATGTAAAAGCAGCTTGGGGTCTTGTCTCTTAGTCTAGATAGTATATATATTAAGGATATCAGAGAGAATGTCAGCTTCCGTTATCCCCTTTCATTTCGTATTTAAATTAACTAGAAAATTATCAGACCCTGAATCCTAACATCTAAGAGTTATTACCAGAAGTAACATTGGCTAGTTGTCCATGACGTCATCTGTGGTAGAAGCAGTAACCTGTAACTGATGAGTCATGTTTGTCACTATTTCAGCCACTAAAACTATTTTGATCTTACTTTACTTATCTATTGAGTGAGAGAATTAGCCTGGAGAGTCTCTCAAGTCCTAGCTTATACTGTAGAATTTAGTACCTACTTATCCTCTGGTTCTCTAATATAGAAGTGTATTTTTATGTTGTCTTAGCAAAGGAAACAGTTCCTGTTACTTAGTATGGGACACACATAGTAGGTACTCAGTATTAACTGTTATTATTAATAGCTTATTTTGAACCAGTCATGGTATTATATGCTTTGTAAGTATTATCTCTAATTTCTTTAACAAGTTTTACAACTTAGGTATTACATCTCCATTTCCATTTCCATTTGGAAGAAGCAACCTAGTTTACCCAAGAAGTTGAGATTCACACCACATGTTCCAAGCTACTTCATTCAGTCATGTACTTGACTGATTGATGTTGTAAAGATAGTTAATTTATTATATTACAATGACTGCTGTAATGAGAAACAGTTAAAATTTTGAAAATTCCACTTTTCTGGGAAATCTTACCAAGGTATACATATAATCAAATGAATTTCCAAATATAAAATAGGAACAAAAATTAGCCACATGTCCTTGAAAGACATTTTTATTTGTAGCCGGGGCTTCTTTTAGTTTAAAGTAAATACTTTAAAAACATCATTTGACATTCCACTGCTTCTGACACACTTATTTTGTATTCAGCATTGTATGAAGATTTGGGGCATGTGTGGAGAAGCAGGGAGTGGGGTGTGGGGATAAGTATTCTGTATTATTTTCAAAATAAGGTAATGCCTATTTAAATCTTAAAGGAATAAAATTTTACAATAGTTGATATGAGAATTTTTATCAGCTTTTCCTTACATGAAACATAATTCTCTGACTTCTAAAAAATACCCTTTAATTCTAATGGATTGCTTACAGACTAATTATAACATGTATAAATTGCAAATTTCAAATTTTGACAGGCATAGCGTTATAGGATTATAGCTTTTTTTTAATGAAAAAAATGTTTTTAATGTTTTTATTTATTTTTGAGAGAGAGAGAGACAGAATATGAACAGGGGAGGGGCAGAGAAAGAGGGAGACACATAATCCAAAGCAGGCTCCAGGCTCTGAGCTGGCAGCACAGAGCCTAACGTGGGGCTCGAACCCATGAGCTGAAGTCGATTTCAACCGACTGAACTCAACTGACTCAACTGACAGAGCCACCCAGGTGCCCCCATAATTAATACTTTTAAAATAGGGCCAAATACAGCCTGGTTTTTCCTCCACTAGGTTCATTTAAAAATATAAACCATTTGCATGTGCTAAGCTCTCAGAAGATTAAATATATTTAAAAATCCTGGGTGAGTTGGTTGGGTGAGTTCAGAGTAGGCGCCTAAAAAAAGTTATACCAGTACTAACTGAGATATATTAATTCAACTCTTTGATTCTTAGTAATTGATATGCTTTGTTGTGTGTTTTTACATTGTGTCTTTTGTAGGTGTAAATGCAGACAAGGTTGGAATTGAAGCTGCTGAAATGCTGTTAGCAAATCTTAGACATGGTGGTGCTGTGGATGAGTATCTGCAAGACCAGGTAACAATGCTTTTAGGATAAAACCTTTGAATCTATTAGATTTGAGTATTGGATAATTAGATTGAATATACATTTTATTTTATTTATTTATTTATTGAGTTTTAAAAATTTGTTTAAGTAATTACTACACCTCATGTGGGGCTTGAACTCTTGACCCTGAGATCAGGCGTCTCATGCTTCTCCAGCTGAGCCAGCCAGGTGCCCCAGACTGAATATAAATTTTATCACTTGGGAATGCAAGCTGGTGCAGCCACTCTGCACAGTATGGAGGTTCCTCAAAAAAATAAAAATAGAACTACTCTACGACCCAGCAATTGCACTACTAGGCATTTATCCACGGGATACAGGTGTGCTGTTTCGAAGGGACACACGCACCCCAATGTTTATAGCAACACTGTCAACAATAGCTGAAGTATGGAAGGAGCCCAAATGTCCATCGATGGATGAATGGATAAAGAAGATGTAATACACACACACACACACACACACACACACACATATATATACAGTGGAGTATTACTCAGCAACCAAAAAGAGTGAAATCCTGCCATTTGCAACTACGTGGATGGAACTGGAGGGTATTATGCTAAGTGAAATTAGTCAGAGAAAGACAAAAATCATATGACTTCACTCATATGAGGACTTTAAGAGACAAAACAGATGAACATAAGGGAAGGGAAGCAAAAATAATATAAAAACAGGGAGGGGGACAAAAACATAAGAGACTCTTAAATATGGGGAACAAACAGAGGGTTACTTGGAGGGATTGTGGGAGGGGGGATGGGCTAAATGAGTAAGGGGCACTAAGGAATCTACTCCTGAAATCCTTGTTGCAATATCACTGACTTTGAGAGACTGATTGGCATGTCCTAGTTCAATCAGTTTTTAAATATTTTTCTGGAATTTATATTCCTCAGATTTCAGTTTTCATCTTGACCTGGCCATGGCATTTGGTACAGTTGGTCATTCTTTCCTTCTCTAAATTCTTTGCTCACTTGGTTTCTGAAGCAACTGTTTTCTTTTCATCTCCCTGACCACGTATTCTAGTCTTTTGGTAGTTTGTTACTGCTGTTTTCATCTTCTCAACTTCTAAGTTTTAGAGAATCCCTAGGCTCAGGCTCATGCCTCTTTCCTTCATCTGTATTCACTGGCTCAGTTGTTTTGTCCAGTCTCATAGCTTATGTCCCACCTGTGCACAGACAACTCCCAAATTTATATCACCTAGTTCAGGCCTTGCTCCTTAACTCTATCCCTTGTGCCTGTCAGCATCTCCACTTGGATGTGTCATAGACCTCTTAAACTTAATGCATTTATTCATATGGAGAAATGCTGGTGAATATTTCCAAGTAAGATCTTTTTATGGTCCCCTGTCTTGATAGATTTTCTTTTTCTCTACCATACTTTTCTCTCCTTAATCTCAAACCATCAATCTGCATTTAGAAATGTATTCTTTAGGATTTCTTAACTGGTTTCTTTCCTTTGTTGTTGGTTTGTTTTTTTTTTTTTAAGATTTTATTTTTTAAGTAACTACACTCAGTGTGCAGCTCAAGCTTACAACCCCAGATCAAGAGTCTCATGCTTCACCAACTGAGCCATCCAGGTGCCCCTTAACTAGTTTTTGTTTTTATTTTTATGTTTCTTTTTTCTTTTTTTTTTTTTTTTTGAGAGAGAGAGAGAGAGAACAGGGGCAGAGAGAGAAGGGGGAGAGGATCTGAGGCAGACTCTGTGCTGACAGCAGAGAGCCCAATGCAGGGCTCAAACTCATGAACCATGAAATCATGACCTGAGCCGAAGATGGATGCTTAACTGACTGGACCACCTAGGTACCTCTCCTTAACTAGTTTCTTATTTCCCTTATTTCTGGTCTCTCCTTTCTTGCCCAAGTGTACTCTATACTCTAAGGAATTCTGTATTAGTGTATTTGTTTACCCACTAAAATGTAATTTTAGGGGCCGCTGGGTGGCTCAGTCGGTTAAGTGTCCGACTCTTGATTTCAGCAGCAGGGCCTCCTTGGGATTCTCTCTCTCCCTCGCCTCCTCCCCTCCCCCTCACGTGCATGCTCGTGCTCTCTCTCTCTCTCAAATAAATAAACTTAAAAAAAAGTTGTAATTTTAGACAATGGAAGAAGCTTGTCATATTATATATTCCACCTTGTAGAGACAGTTGGTCTGATATATTAACTTTTAACTCTCTGTTTTATTCTTAAACACAAATTTTAGAAAGTCTGTATTGACAACTGCTACTGAGCATTTCTGTACCACAACACAGACTGTGGGTGACAGAGGTTTTCTGTCATCTTCTTAGGACTTCTGGAAACCTAAAGAAATGCTTTAGAGCTATTTTGATTTCTAGTAGTATTTTCATATGGTAAGCAGTAGAATTTTAACTCCAAATATTAGTAAATATGTGAAAATTTTCTTCTTTGTTCTTTTTTTAATAGCTGATCATTTTCATGGCATTAGCCTGTGGAGTTTCCAGAATAAAAACAGGACCAGTTACACTCCATACACAAACGGCTATACATTTTGCTGAACAACTAGCAAAGGTGAGTATTCCTTTAGAAAGAGTAATTGATTTTTATCATAGCCAGTTTTGGTTCAGATTGTAATAAACAGGATACTTGCTATTCCTCACTTAGTACATCTTGTGTGGCAGACACTGAGCTGAGTCAGCAGTTGCCCTGAATCATCTTCCTCTGCATAACTGTTTTATTTTTTAAAGTTTATTTATTTTGAGAGAGAGAGAGAGCGAGAGCATGTGTACGTGCAAATGGGAGAGGGGCAGAGAGAGAGGGAGACAGAATCCCAAGCAGGCTCCGCACCACCAGCACAGAGCCCAATGAAGGGCTTGAACACACTAACCATGAGATCATAACCCTAGCCTAAATCAAGAGCTGAATGCTCAACCCACTGAGCCACCTAGGCGCCCCAGCTCTGCATAACCATGTTAGGTTGCTGTTTATTTTTATTCCCATTTTGCATGTGAGTAAAGTGCGGTAAAGGGATTAAATTAACTGCTCAAGCCCACATAGTTTGTTAGTGGCAGAGCTGGGCTGTGAACAGACCTGGGAAAGCACACGGCAAAGCGCATGTGTATTGCTGCCTTATAGAGTAAAAATACTTCCATGAGAACTATGAAATCAAATCATAAGGAATTCATGGTTGGCCAGAAACTTAAATATTTATATGAAATTTTACATGTTTCATTTTCTTTTGATTCTACGGTAGAATAGAATATTTGCTGAAATTTTAACACCAGTCCCCTAAACTTTTATAAGAGTAGATTTATAATTTTTTAGTGAAACGGGGTTTATTAGTATATAAGCTCATATTAATACCTTTTCTGCAGGATTCTTAATTTAAAAAAAATGACTAAATTTGTATGTTTTATCTGAAACTAATGTAATTTCCTTATAGCAAATTTGGAAAATAAGGGGAAGAAAACCTACCTATAGTCCCTTTTGCCAACAACCACTGTTGACATTTAGGTATTTTCCTCTTAAAAGTGTTTCTCTTTTCATTTTTTTTTTTTTTTTTGCATTTACTGCATATAGCTTCATTTATTGCCTTTTTCAGTAATTGCATGTTCCTGTTTTGCTCTAGTCTTTATAATGTAATTTCATAAAGTGATCTATAATTTATAACTCAGAATTTTATGAAGGAAGGTGCTGACCTTAAGTAGTTTTAAAAATTATAAAAATAATGCACATTATTAAAAAAATAGCTATTATAGAAGGGTAGCAAGCACAAAGTTGGGAGTTGCCCTGCTTCTAACCGTTTATTTGTATGATTTTTAATAACATACAACTTTTTTCTTGTTATTAGAAAGCACAGATAGATTTTGATTCAGTTGTAGGAAAAGGATAATAGGAATTGAAGGTAAATTATATTTCATGTCAAGAGATAGTTAACTGTACTTTTTATTATTCCATTTATGCTGTATTATCATTTTTTCTTTGTAAACTATGATGTCCTTGATGGCAGGGACTAAGTTGCATTCATATAGTCCTCACTTTTTATAGTACTTTGCATATAGTGGACACTGACATGTTATTTGAAGTGAATACATAGTGGAGAGTGCTGTGAATTGAAATTTATAGCTCTGGTTTCTTGTTCTGCTTTGTGGTATCTTACTGAGTGACTTGGGGCAAGCTGCTTTTTCTTTCTGTGCCTCAGTGCAGATAATTCATCTGTAAAATCAGAGACTGGTGCATAGTCCATTAAGACTCCTTGTAACTTTAAATTTTTGTAGTTTCAGTATATTTATATATAGGCTAGAAATGATTTCCTTGAGTGTTCCTGTGTTTCATATTTACACAATGCTTACAATTTGAAATGTATACATATATATAATTACACAATTGGCTATGTACCTCAGAATTCAGTGCTTATTCATTCAACAGTAATTTTCAGCGTCTACTATATACAGTATACTGTCACATAATCCTGAAACTGGAATAATTTGTGAATATTACTATGCAGTAGGCCCCAGAATGATGGTTTTCAAATTGTGTTTCATAGAATCCTAAAGTCTTAGGCGCATTTGAAATCCATTTGCTACAAATTCAACCTACTCAATTGTTTTGATTTTAATTGTTTTATCAGAATGAATGCAGTAGCTTTAAAAAAAAATCATGTTTCCAGAATGCAGTGATAGAAACCAAATATTTCAAAGCCAAACTTCAATTAGTTAACAAGTGAAAAATACCATGTTAAGGCCAATAAAGATGAAGGGCATCCCCCCACCTTCCTTCTTTGAACTAGATTTTTTTGAATAGCATATTTAGGGAATTAAATTGACAAGAAAAATTTGAGGGGATTTAGAAACTTGATCTTGACAAGATCAGAGAAGTATAAATGCTTCAATGCCATGTTTTAGAAAAAATATAGGAAGTAGGTAGTAAAGGGGTGTTCTAGTTAACAATTGGGATTTTGAAAATGGTATTTACCTAGCTGCAAATATCCTGGGGATTTTGATTCAGTGGATACGGAGCAGGGCCTAGGCTATACATTCTGACAGAACTCCACAAGTATATATTACTTTTAAACAAGAGTCATGCTTCTGGAGCAAAATATATTTAGGTTATTGAATTTCTCATGAGTCATTTGATCTTTATGCCTCTTGCTTCCTCAATAAAATGAGTTTGATATTAACTACTTGCCTATTTATGTTGGACTTAAGAGCTTTCTATCTCTCTTTATATTACTTATATACTAAATGCTTCTCTGGTTTCAGGCTAAATTCTCTGTGAAGAAATCAGAAGATGAAGACGATGCCTCTAAAGACACTTATATTATTGAGTGCCAAGGAATTGGGATGACAAATCCATATCTATAGGGTATTTGCCTTTTAAATAATACCTCAATGATATATTGCACTAATTCATTTCATAAATATTACACAGCAGTGGATAAGCAGTAACTTATTAAAGGACCTGACTTAAATTTGGAGATGAAGTACAGAGTGTTATAGATTTGCTGAGAATGCTTCATCTAATTAATCTCACTTTGACTATCTCCTGAGATAAAGACAATGAAATACAAGAGTTGATGGATATGTATGATAGCTGATTTCAGTATTAAAGTATGGAAATAGAGTATTTTTTCTACCTGAAGTGTGTTTTTCTTTCTTATATAATAGAGTAAGTCAAGGCTGTAGATTTGGTCTCTAATTTGTGTCTGGTTTTAATTAGGTTACTGAAACCTCATGCATAACGAGACAACTTTTTGCACAAGTATTTGCTGTGTCAACAATAACATTTAATAAGCATTTTGTCACTCTAATTATATGTCTCTTCTTTCTAGTGGGCACTTGGTAAATATTGATTTTGAATCTGGTGAATGTTTTGAAAGCTGAACAATGAGGATTGCAAAATTGAACCCTAGTAAATTTGTCCAAATTCAGCCCAGATATGTTTTTGTTTGGCTTTCAAAACATTCAACAGATTCAAAATCTAATTAAAATATAATTAAGCGCCTTTACAACAGAATGTGCTTTTCATCACTCGCTGTTATCTTATACCTAGTCTGTTTCCTCATTTAGATTACTTCCTGGTCACTGTAGGCAGTTGAAATTGTGACTCAAATTAAACCAGTTTTGTGTACCAGCTAAACATGCTGTCCTGTAAAGTAATGAGGAAGGTTTTTTTTTTAAATTTTTTATATTTTTTTAGAGGGTTATTTTTATTTTTTAAAGTTTATTTACTTTGAGAGAGAGAGAGGGAGGGAGAGAGAGAATCCAGGCAGGCTCTGTTTTGTCAGCATTGAGCTTGACGCAGGGCTCAATCCCACAAACCATGAGATTGTGACCTGAGCCGAAACCAAGAGTCAGATGCTTAACCAGCTGAGCCACACAGGTGCCCCAATATGAGGAAGTCTTTTAAACGTGGTTCTGTCTTGGACTTTATCTGATGATGATTAAAACATAGTTTAAGGTATGGATCCAGGGGGTGGTATTATAATACATTCAGAAAGTGCTGAATTAGTCTGTATAGAACAACATAATGAAAAAAAATTACTCCTAGGTACATAATCATGATGATGATAATCAATGATATTTGTGGCCTTGGATCGTTGGGTTCAGTTTGCTCTAAAGATGTGATGAAAGTATTGCTTACTATTTATGTTTTCATGAAGTAGGTAAATCTCATTTGTATAACATGAGATATGGAATATCTTTCTATTTTATAGTAAAACTACACTTTTAGTATAGTTTTTGGAGGGGTTGTGATAAATTTGGAGGTCTTTAGGGTAATCATATCCTTGCTGCTTCTGGCCGGGTGTGCAACAGTGTTGAAGAGGTAGGCTGGAACACAGAAATTGGGAATTTTGTAGAGCGAGATTTAGGGTCAACCCACTATACACGATGAGTTTATGATTAATCTTGGCTTTGGTATGTCACTGTTGTTGAGTCTCAGCTCAGGTAAAATGAAGGTGGGACAAGTGCAAAGAAATTTTTGCTAAGTCCTAGAAGTGATTTGAATTTCTGTTTATTTTTCCCAAATAAAATTATATTTCTCTGTTTTTTCCCTTCTTGTTGATTTTATTTTGTTTTTTCTTTTATAATCTTAATAATGCTGTGACTGTGCATTTTCTTTACTTAAGCCCTTTAGAGTTTTTTTGTTGTTGTTGTTGCCATTTACACTGTCTTTCCAGTTCGGTTTCTGTTCTTGTCTTTTTTTAATTGTTCATTTATTTATTTTGAGGGGGGGAGATGAGTGGGGGAGGAGCAGAGAGAGAGGGAGAGAGTATCCCAAGCTGCAATGGCAGTGCAGAGCCTGAGGGGAGCTCGATCCCACAAACTGCCAAATCATGACCTGAGCCGAAATCAATAGACACCCAACCGACTGAACCACCCAGGTGCCACTCCGCTCTTGTCTTAATGCCTTTCTGCTCTCTTTATTTTATTTTATGTTATTTTATGTTATTTTATGTTATTTTATGTTATGTTATTTTATTTAAACTTTATATCATTAGTCCTCTCTACACCCAACATGGGGCTTGAATTCATGACCCAGATATCAAAAATTGCATCTTCTTCCCACTGAGCCAGCCAGTTCCCCCCGACCCCGCCTTCTGTGCTTTTTAGATTTATTTTGCTTATATGCTATCATTTATTATCCATTGAGCTTTACAATGTGCTAGTCATTGTACGAGGTAGGACAGTAATGTTAAGAAAGACAGACTGTTGTACTTGAGTTGGAAATTGTATTTCTATTTCTACTTCTGTATCTAAAAGTCTCTTAGATGTTTCTTTCTTCTGTTTTTTAAGACCTCTTAATACAAGTAATTCTGTTGATTTGATACTATATGTACAATGATTGTTAAGAATATTTTTTAAACCAGTGATCTTCAAATAGATATTCATACCACTTGAGTTTCACAAAGCCTTCCCATGAATTTCAGGTTTGCAGATGACAGTAGTTTTTAGAGAATTTGTTCCTAAATTTCTCTGCTAAAATATGTACTTCCTCCTAAAATTGAGTTGCCTGCTGTCAAGGTCTTTGCAGTTTCTTGTTTTTCATAACTTCTCTTTCATAACTGTCATTCTTCCTTTTTACAAAAGAAAAGTTTATTTTTTATTTATTTTTAATTTTTTAATGTTTTATTTATTTTTGATAGAGCAGGGGAGGGGCAGAGAGAGAGGAAGACAGAGGATCAGAAGCAGGCTCTGTGCTGACAGCAGATAGCTTGATTTGGGGCTTGAACCCACAAACCAAGAGATCATGACCTGAGCTTAAGTTGGACACTTAACTGACTGAGCCACCCAGGTGCCCGAGAAAAGTTTATTTTTTTATCCATTTTATTTTTACAACAGTGCATTCCCCAGAGTATAGGAAAAGCTTGAAGGCATCAAATAAAAGGACAGTTTGAAATATTAGTCTCTGAAAAGCCTACTCAAACTAAGATATAAACTTGCATCTTATTTATATATTTGCATGATTTTAAGTAAGGAGATAAAAGCATGAGTGTTTACTTTCTACAGATCAACCTTAAACTTTAAGTAAAATATTTTTCTGGGGTTCCTGGGTGGCTTAGTCGGTTAAGTGGCTGAATCTTGGTCTTGGCTCAGGTCATGATCTCACCATTCGTGAGATCGAACCCCACATCAGGCTCTGCACTGATATCAGGGAGCCTGCTTGGGATTCTGTCTCTCTCTGCCCCTCCCCAGCTCGTGCTCTCCCTCAAAAATAATTAAAAAAAAAAAAAACACAACCTCTTGGGGCACCTGGGTGGCTCAGTCGGTTGAGCATCCAACTCTTGGTTTCAACTCAGAGTTCTTGAGTTCAAGCCCCTCTTTTACAAAATAAATAAATAACACCAAAAACTCTTAAATAAAAGATTTTTGTGATTATCAGGAGATATATTTTCAGTAGCTTTGCCAAGGCTACTAGAAAGTTTAAATCTATTTTTTTCTTTATATACTTATTTTTGGGGAGAGAGAGAGAGAGAGCATGCACACGCAAATGAGGGAGGGGTAGAGAGAGGGAGACAGAGGATCCAAAGCAGGCTCTGCACTGTCACTGTAGAGCCTGATGCAGGGCTCGAACCCACAAGCTGCGAAATCACAACCTGAGCCAAAGTCTGACTCTTAATTGAGCCACCCAGGTGCCCCCGTAAATCCGTTTTTGTTTTTTTTTTTTTCACTTTGGGAGTTTATTGCTTAGTAGGAATAAAGAATTACTTCTTTGTTTTCTATTCATTCCTACCATACAGAGTTGTGTTTCAGCATCTGGACATTATTAATGTTCTATAAATATGCATATAATTATTAACATATATTTTAAGCCCCACACTTGCTTGATAGCCTTTTTTGCTATTGATTTCCAGTGAGCTCTGCCTCATCCCAGTACCATATATACATGATCTATTTTTTTAAGAAAGAGCCTCAATCTGGGGCAACTGACTGGCTCATTCAGTAGAGCATTGGACGGTTGATCTCAGGGTCATGAGTTCAAGCCCCACGTTGAGTATATAGCTTACTTAAAAAAAAAAGAAAAGCATCAATCTCATTAAGAGATATATATCCATAAAATTTTACTTTTATCAAAACATGTATTTGTTATGCTCAGTTCTGTGGTCATACTAATTGTAATTAATCAAACCAGGAGAAATTTAAAGCATTTTTAAGAGTCTTGTGTTCACTGAAAGTTTTAGAACAATGCAAATTAATATGCATATTTTTATTGCAGAAAAATAGGACAAGGTGAACTTTTTTTTCTTAAGTTTTTATTTATTTATTTTAAGAGAGAGAGTGTGCTAGCGGGGAGGGGCAGAGAGAGAGGGAGAATTCCAAGCAGGCTCCATGCTGTCAACACAGAGCCAGACGCCGGGCTGGAAGTCATGAAACTGTGAGAACAGGACCTGAGCTGAAATCAAAAGTTAGACGCTTAATTGATTGAGCTACCCACATGCCCCAGGATAAGGTGAACTTTTAAGCATAAAAATATGATAAAATTATGGAGGAAGTGGAATGTATTTCTTTTCATGGAGATAGGAGATATCAAATAGCTATGGCATTTAGACTCTAGTGGACAAGTTTGAGAGTAATGGAACAGTTTTATTTTAAAATGGCAGTATTTATTTATTTATTTTTAAATGTTTATTTATTTTGAGAGAGAGCAAATTTGAGGAGGGGAAGGGCAGAGAGAGAGAGAGGGAGAGAGGGAGAGGGAGAAAGAGAATCCCAACCAGGTTCTGCTCAGTGCAAAACCCATTTTGGGGCTCCCATCTCATGAACTGTGCGATCATGACCTGAACTGAAATCAAGAATTAGATGCTTAACTGACTGAGCCACCCAGGTGCCCCTGAAAATGTCAATATTTATAATATTAAAATGAGATTCTTTGCTGTAACTGTTGAAACTTCTGATGAAAAATTTTGATGCCCAGGTAACTGGTTAAACAGTATTTCTCTATGTATCTGTCTGGGTATTTCCAGAAGAGATTAGCATTTGAATTGGTGAACTGAGTAAAGCAGAAGGTCCTTCCCAATGTGTTGGGCCTCATCCAATCCTCTGAAGATTTTGAAGAAAAAAGGCAAAGGAAGGTTGAGTTCACCCTCTGCCTAACTGTTGGACTGGGACATCAATCTTCTCCTGCCGTCAGTGTTCCTAGTTCTTAGTTCTTACCCAGACTGGAATCTACACTATTGGCCCTTCAGCTCTTGGGCCACTGAACTATACCACTGGCTTTTCTGGGTCCCCAGTTTGCAGATGGCAGATCGTGGGACTTCTCAATATCTGTAAATCAGTCTCTCTCTCTCTCTCTCTCTCTCTCTCTCTCTGTCTCTGTCTCTCTCTCTCTCCTTTTTATGTGTGTGTATAAAACCTGTCAGCTCTCCTTCTCTGGAGAACCCGGAATAATAGAACTGTTGTCACCAGAACCTGTGAGTTTGAAGGAGGTGTTCTCTGGGACTGGATATCAGATCTCTCAAGAAGGGGTACATTTTAGCTGGATTAGACTGCTGGGGCATTGCAGCTGGTGCTCAGACTCTTAGTTGGGAGGGATGCAGCCAGACAGGTGCACGTGGCATGGCCCTGCAGGTGAGGGAGCACAGCGGGGCCAGTATTCCTACTGCCAAGGAGGCACAGCAGAGCAGGGGGCAAGGCCAGCTGAGAGAAGCTTGGGGCCATGGTTTGCTGCTGCTGCTGCTGGAGCCACACTCTTGACAGGAACTGGAAGGAAGAGTCCTTTCTCTCATCCTGTCTCCAGGCTCCACCTGGGTTTCCCTTTTGCAGAACCTAACCAGAAGACAGCGGACTTGGAAGTTATAATTTACACATGAAAATGGAACTGGACAGAGTTTGGAAAGGTGTATTTGGAGCTGAGAGAGAGTAAATAGCAGAATCTTTCTGGTCAGTCATTATCCATTTACATTTTCTCTCTTACAACATTAACATCTTTTTGCTTTTGCCTAGCAAGGTACAACCATCCCTTTTACAAAGATATTTCCATCTTTTTCCTCAAAAGAGAAGCCCAAAGTCTCAACAGTCCCATCGCCATCTCTGTGTGATGTTCTTTTCTTTTTTTTTTAAATTAATTAATTTTAATTTACATCCAAGTTAGTTAGCATATAGTGCAATAATGATTTCAAGAGTAGAATCCAGTGATTCATCCCCTACATATAACACCCAGTGCTCATCCCAACAAGTGCCCTTCTTAATGCCCTTTACCCATTTACCCATCCTCCTACCCAAAACTCCAGCAACCCTCAGTTTTTTTCTCTGTATTTAAGAATCTCTTTTGTTTTGTCCCCCTCCCTGTTTTTATATTATTTTTGTTTCCCTTCCCTTAATGTTCATCTGTTCTATATCTTTTTTTAAAAATTTTTTTTAATGTTTATTTATTTTTGAGACAGAGAGAGACAGAGCGTGAGTGGGGGAGGGGCAGAGAGAGAGAGGGAGACACAGAATCTGAAACAGGCTCCAGGCTCTGAGCTGTCAGCACAGAGCCCAACGCGGGGCTTGAACCCAAGAACCGTGAGATCATGACCTGAGCCGAAGTCAGATGCCTAACCGACTGAGCCACCCAGGCGCCCCATCATCTGTTCTATATCCTAAATTGTGATGTTATTTTCTATTACTGAATCCCATCTGAATATTCTATAACATAAAGACTAAATTATAAAGTTAATAATAGTCCTTATTCAAAATAAAGAGGGATGATGAAGGGGAGGGGAAAAGTAAGTAAATATATATTAATATATATGTAACAACCAAAGAAGAAAATTTTTGTAACTGCTACAGTCCTGTGTGTTCATTCATATCTGGTATACGCTGTATGTTCCCTTTACCCTCAGTGGGCACCGTAGCCAGTCAAGGTTCTTTTCCTGGTGGAGGTAATCCATACCCTCATTCCCAAAGGGTCTAAACCTTTGTGGTCTGTCTAATGTGTTGCTGTAGTTTTACCTTAACTTTCACTACTGGATCTGAGAGTACTCAGAGGTACCTCAGAGAAGGCCTTGGGCTCCAGACATAGTGCTCTCTGTCTCAAATGTTAGAACAGCCACTCAATTTACCCTGAGTAATTGGGAGCAATTGCCCCAGCAAAAACAATGATCCTTCCTTTGTTATTTCAATAGCATGTGAAGCTCTACATGGCAAATGGAAGTCTCATCCCTGGAGCCATTGTTATGACCTCGTGGAAGCATTTCTCCTTTGGGAATTAAAACCTCTAAACCAACAACAGAATTTCAGGGATGGGAAGAAATTGTGGGAGATTGTAATTAATTGCAACAGTGGAGGAACCACTCTCCTTTCTACCCCTTGGTCCATGTATTCTGGCTATGGAAGAAAGAGTACTCTTTATTAGTCTCTGGTCCCAAGAATAGCATACATCCTATAGAATAGTGCTCTGACCTTTCACAGTGTTTGTTTCGCAACTGGAACTGCAGCTGAATCTTCGGTAGGCTGTTTTCAGCTCTGCTGCTTCTGAGGAATGTCATACCTGGCAAGACCAGCATACTCTGTGGGAATGACCTGATTGGTATACTTTTTTTTAGCTGAGAAATGAGTTCCTTGATCAGAAGTAATATGTAAAACATCCCTAAGTCAACAGATAGTCACCATATTTACTGTTGCTGCATAACAGATTGCTTCAAAACCTAACAGCTTAAAACAACAAACCTTTCATAATTTTTGTTTGTCATGAATATCGCTTAGCTGGGTGGTTCTGGCTCCTTATAGCGTATGAGTTGCAATCAAGCCAAGCCACTGGGTGGAGCTACAGTCATTTCAAGACTTTAATGGAGTTGAAGTATCTACTTCCAACCTCACTCATGACAAAGTATTGCTTCCTTCCAGGCAGATAAACTGAGGGCTTCAGTTCCTGGCTGTGCCACATGGCCTTCCCACAGGGCTTCTCACAACAAGGCTGCTTGTTTTCTTGGTGTGAGTAGAGAGAGAGAAAGAGCAAGTGAAAGCCCCCAAAATGGAAGCCAAAGTCTTTATAACCCAATCTTAGAAGTGGTATTCCATTATTTCTTCCATATTCTATTAGTTAGAAGCAAGCCACTAGTCCAGCTCAAGGGCATGGATAACAGGAGGTAGGGATCCTTGGAGGCCATTTTAGAGGCTGCTGACAAGAGCCATACAAGCAGAAACACAGACCATTAGGGTTTTAGAATAGGTAACTCTTGGGGTATCTGGATGGGTCAGTGGGTTAAGCATCTGACTTGATTTCGGCTTAGGTCATGATCTCACAGTTTTGTGAGTTCAAGCCCTGTTTTGGGCTCTGCACTGGCAGTGCAGAGCCTGCTTGGGATTCTCTCTCTCTTTCTGTCCCCTTGCTCGTGTGCACACACATGTAAGTGCTCTCTCTCTCTCTCTCTCTCAATAAATCTACTTAAAAAAAAAAAAAAAAGAACAGAGTTATTTCTTTTTTCAGAAATAGCTTTTGGTTTGCTACTAGGCCCTGATAGAGTTTGAACTTCTGTTCTGGGACATCTGGAGACCATATGACCTGAGCTTCCCATGATGAACTGGATGCTTTCTGACCCACCAAGATCTAAGGTTGGCTGAAGGCACCAGCAACCCAACATCAAGTGGGGATGATATAACTGAGATTAGATGCAGAATGAGGTTAGCTCTTGAAGATAAAAGCATGTTGCATAAGAGGTGGCTCAGTCTCCTGCACACCTACTCCTGCTACATTTCTGCCTCTTTACTAACCTATGGCCTTCCTCAGTTTACTGAGAAAGAAAAAGCTAAGGCCTAGTTTACAGATGGTTTTGCACAATGTGTTGGCATCAACTTGAAGCAGCATTACAACCCCATTCAAGAGTGGTCCAGCCAGACAGTAGTGAGGGAACATCCTCCCAGTGAGCAGAACTTTGAGCAGTACACTTGGTTGTCCACTCTGTCTGAATTGAGAGATAGTCAGAAGTGTAAATAAACTGATTGACAGTTTGACTGAAATGTTGGGGACTGAGAAAAGATTTGGCAGATGGTAATGAAGAAGATGGGGGAAGAGGCATGTGATGAAACTTTCAGAATGAGCATAAAGTGTGAAAAAAAAGTGCCCCATGTGAAGACTAAGCAAAGGACATCCACAGGGAGGAGACTTTCAATAACCTTGTGGACAAAATGAACTGTGTGTGTATGATAGTCAGCCTTTTTCCATAGTTACCTTAGTCCTTGCTCAGCAGCCACAGTAATAGGGATAAAGGTATGTGTGGGCCCAACAACATGGACTTCCATCAGCAAGGCTGGCCTTCCCTCACTGTTGAGCACCTAACTTGCCAACAGCAGAAACTTACAGTGAGCCCTCTATACAGAACCTTTCCCCAAGAAAGACCAGAAAACCACCTCATGGTTGATCACAATGGAGCATCAATTTATCCTCACTTGGAAATAACTTATTAAGGATATGGATTTGCCTTTCCTGACCACAGTGCTTCTGCCAATATAACTCTCCTTATACTAATGGAAGTTTGACACAGTATTGCTTCTGACCAAGAAGCTCATTTCTGAGTCATCCTTATGTTAGGAAAAGGCAGCTTTCTTTAAAGAAGGAAAGGAAGGAAAGAAGGAAGGAAGAAAGAAAGGGAGGGAAGAAAAAAGGAAAGGAAGAAAGGGAGAGAAAGATGAAAGAAATGAAAGAAAAAAAGAAAACAAAAGAAAAAAAGAAAAGGAAGAAAGGAGGGAAGAAAGGGAAAGAGAAAGAAATGGAAGGAAGGAAGGGAAGGGAAAATGCAGAAAGGTAATATTTCAAAATGTTAAAAGCCACTGTCTAATGGAAATTAGGGTGATATGTATGTGTATATATATATATATATATATATATATATATAGACATTGCTGGTTCTCTATATATACTGCTGTTTCCATATTTTTCACTGTCTAATGGAAATTAGGGTGATATATATATATATATATATATATATATATATATATACTGCTGTTTCTTTCCATTTTTTTCTATATCCCAAATTACAATGTATCTGGAATAATATATTGAAATATAAAGGCCATTGAAGGTAGTTTTTAAACTTCATTCCTGAAAGATTTCAGTTTCCTGACTGAGAAAGGATACTCTATTGGAGGCTACTCTATATTAATCATGATTTCAGTTCTATTATTTTCAAATCACTCAGGCACAGACTATTGCAGTCTTAGCCCATGATATTTCTCTATAATGCTAGTGATTCTCAAACGTCTGTGAATACAAGGATCTTCAGGGAGACATAAAATACAAAGAAACTCCCTCCGCCCAGGAAATTCTGACTGGGTCATTCTGGGTGGGACAGGAATCTGTATACAGTTGACTCTTGAACAACTCAGGGTTGAACTGCACAGGTCTACTTAGATATTTTTCAATGTTACTTTGTTGCATGAATAGAGTATATAATACATGTAACATATAAAATACTTGTTAATTGACTTTTTCTGTTACTAGTAAAGCTTCTGGTCAGCAGTAGTTAAGTTAGTAAAGTTTCTGGGAGTCAAAAATATACGCGGATCTTCAACTGCATAGGAAGGTATCGGTATCCCTAACATCACCCACCCCCAGAAAAGAAAAGGCAAGACCTCCAAGCGAGTGATCCTTGTCTAGATGGTCCACATAACATGGTTTAAAGAATACTGCTTTGGATATATAGGAGGCTCCAAGGCTGAGGAAAATCTAGGAAGAATTCAAGTAAGACTGAGGGGAAATACAGGTGCAAATTGTTATTCTGTTGTCAATAGGATCAGATTCCAGAAACACAAGTAGAAAGACAACCCCAAATCCTATTTGCCTTTGGTTCGCATTGATTCAAAATGGAGCACGTCACTGCACTCACATTACCAATCTAGGTATACAGAACAAGTCTCTATCTGCATGAGAAAGGCTGCGCAACAGAATGGGCGCTATCAGATTGCTCTTTCACGACCATATCACAGCTCCCTCCCAAACCAGTGGAAACAGATAGATCTGTGTTTGAATACTAGCGTCATCATTATTAGTTGTTGGTTTAGGTGAAATGACTAAGCCCTCAGAACCTTGGATTTTTCATGGGAAAAATATTTTTGAGCTTTTATAGAAGTGTGACTTAAATTGAAATACATAATCATTCTAGACTTCAGTTCTTTTATAGAATAAAGAGGACTAGAATCTCTGCTACTCTCTTCGGCTCTGACATCCTTTGTATATTTTACTAGAATCCTATTTCTATTATAAACTAAGGGAAAACATTCAGATGAGACTTGCAGAAAACATAAAATCACAATGTTGAGATAGAAGTCATTGAAATAATTGTTTCCTTGGCAGGAAAACTTGAAATAACCAGTGTATATTCCTCAATTGAATAATGATGGATAAGGCAATGATTATTACTTCAGGTGAAATGAGACTACATGGTGAAAATGTAGGGTTTCCCGAACTGAAGGTAATCTTTGGCCCAGCCCCCTAAATGCTGCCTTATCAGATAAATCCTGTGAATGTCCTCAGTGGACTTTCTCATGGAAAAAGAGTGTCCAGTGATGAGAAACTGGAGTTCTGTCACAGTGACTCTGAAGTTAATGGCTGCAAAGCAGAGTGTATGAAGAGTGGGTGACGCTAAATTCCTAAGGAGCCTTTGAGCTAAAATAGGGCATGGCATCTCATCTCACTCCTGATAGGTCTCAGATTTCCCTCCTGTCTCTGTCACCACCAGAGAATACAAAGGGGAAAGATTTTCCTATCAAAGGCCAGGAGCCTAGAGTCCTGCCTTTTCCTACTTTCTCATACTTTGCTGGCACTGACCTTGTCCGCTCCAGCACACCTTGTTTAGGTTTATGTAGACATCTATAAATATTGCATAGTGGGGATTCTGAGGCACAAACTCTCCATAGTTGAGATTTTTTTCTCAAGTGCATTTCACATCATTCAGTTGGCTTTGTATAGTTATTAAAACTCCCAGTTATGCATACTTGTCAAACAGACTCACAGGTTTAAAGTATCAAACAGATAGTCTTCTTGGCATTCCACTTAGCCAAGTGGTCTCTATATGGACCCGACCCTTGGGCGTGTAGTTCCGCTGATGGTCCTTTTCCTTCTCTGTACTATGGGACTTCCTGTTTGGTGGAGGACCTCCCCTCTCTGAGGTGGCAGATAGCATCATTGAACAGACAGTAAGTAAGGAAGCCAGGTTCAAGAAAAGGCCAAGAAGGAAGCACAACAGAAAATGGAAGGGCTACTCTCAAGTCACACAGTGGGAAAAAGTTCGTGACCGTGAGGATTCATGGAACAATTGCAATTCAAACCAGGAAAGCACGCAGGAAACTAGAAGCAGACACAGAGCACCACAGACCAGAAGACCTAGGAACAGAGCTGAAGCCTACTTCAGAAAGGAAGCACCACATAGTGTTCTCTTTTTGTTGTCTTGCTGAATTTCTGTTGTATGAGGGATCCAGTTGACATACTTTCCCAGGTAGCCTGGTCCAATGCAAAGCTGAAAAAGTTACCTTGCCTCCTCTGAAAGAACTTGATTCCATCCAGATCTATACTGTTCTAAATTCTAATAATGTGTCTGTACATTATTTTCTGTCTCCTATTTATTCAGGCAATCATATTGTCTGTGAGTAGTACCCCTTTTACCATCATGTTTTAAGCAATTATCTATTGAAAAAGAGGATTAACATGAATAATATGAATAATGAAGAATTTGAGGCTTCTGTTATAAGGCTCCATCAACGTAGACAACTGTTTTCATTGCTCACATTTGCCAAGATGGAGATCATGAATGGTCATGAAATTGTAGCCAAAGAGGTTCTTTAATAATTACTCTAAGATTCTCAAAGACTATAAGTTCTGATTCTCTAAACTCCCTTTGATGTCATTAAGGCAGACGTAACAGCAGGAATGACAAATTTCCCACAAAAGAGAAGCAGAAGCCTTTTTAAAAATTTTTAATGTTTATTTATTTTAGAGAGAGAGAGAGAGAGAGCATGAGTGGGAGAGGGGCAGAGAGAGAGAGAGGGAGACACAGAATCTGAAGCAGGCCCCAGACTCTGAGCTGTCAGCACAGAGCCCAACGCGGGGCTTGAACCCACCAACCATGAGATCATGACCTGAGCTGACACAACTTACTGAGCCACCCAGGTACCCCAGAAGCCTTTTTAAATAGGGGCCGCCGAAGTCTTAGAGATATGGTTTATCCATGTTTTCTTTTCTTTTCTTTTCTTTTCTTTTCTTTTTTCATTTTTAATCCCCAGGTGTCTGCTGAACCAGGGCCTGAGCCTCTAGCCCTATATAGCTAAGTGGATATTTTGACAGATTAAAGGTATCTTCTCTCCCCATCAAGCAGGACTCTAGTTCTGTGACCCTACAGAATAAGGAACTGCTTATGTTCAATAGGAAGAGGCCGGGTAAGAGAATGAGGGAAGCAAGCAGGTTCAGCGGAGGGAAGTGCAGCTGAAAAACAACTCTGAGTTGTAAAGATGGAAGGAAAGCAAACAGTGAAGATGATTACGTTTTCATGAAACATTACATTTAATGAAAACAGTAAAGGTTAAAAAATACAAAATGAAGTCATTCATAGTTCAACCACCATTGGGACTTAACATTTAAAAAAATTTTTGGGGTGGGGCACCTGGGTGACTCAGTCGGTTGAGCATCCGACTTCGGCTTAGGTCATGATCTCACAGCTTGTGAGTTCGAGCCCCGCATTGGGCTCTTTGCTGACAGTTCAGAGCCTGGAGCCTGCTTTGGATTCTGTGCCTCCCTCTCTGTCTATCCCCTGCTCACACTCTGCCTCTCTCTCAAAAATAAATATTAAAAAATAATAATAAAAATAAAATTGTTTAATTTATTTGAAAGAGAGAGCAAGCGGAGGAGGGGCAGAGAGAGAATCCTAAGCAGGCTTCACACTGCCAGCACAGAGCCCGATGCGGGGCTTGAACCCACGAACCCTGAGATCATGACCAACCTGAAATCAAGAGTGGGACACTTAACTGATTGAGCCACCCAGGTGCCCCAGGACTTACATTTTTGAACGAATATTAAAGTAGAGACAGATAAGTAAACATTTGAAAAAATAAAATTGGGATCACAGTCAATACAGGTGTGTCTAGCTTCCCCCCCTATTTATAAATCATGAACATTTCCTCATGTGAGTAAACATTCTTTAAAAATGTTGTATCCAAATCTGATAATCCAGAACAGAAGCAGAGTTCACCAAGCAAGACCAGTGTGACATCTAGGCCACAGATGAGTCTAATTCTCTTAGGGTGAGCAGGACTAGAAAAGATACCAGAGTAAGCAGAGATGAAGGCTATATTGTTCTTCAATGGACACGGAGTCTTCCCAGGCTCCACCCCAAGATGCTGTGAGAGACGGGAGCCACTCCTTGAAAGGAGACTTTGTGCCCTTGTCTGTGCTCTGGATTTAACTCTTCCCTGAATGAAAGTCCTAGACCTGAGACAAAGACACAGCTCTTCTGGTAAGGACAGAGAAAACAAGGAATATGATAAAAGAGGAAAAGAAAGAGGTGAAGCTGAAGGAAAAAAAGAAGTAAGGAAAGAACAAACTTAGAAGAGACAGTGAAGCCTGCCCTGTATAATTTTTGCTTAGTTTGTTTGTTGTAAGAGAACAGATGACAATGAAAACCTTGATAACAACTGGAAAACTAGGCAGTTTTGCTAGTTCTGACTTTGTTATACAGAGTCTCCCCTAGAAACTTGAGCAGTAAAAGTCATCTTCATGTAAATGGGAGGCAGCATAAGGTCATTGAGTGATAATGTCAATTAATCATTCTCATGTCTCATATCCAATGCTGCCTTCTTTCTATTAAAAAAAAATTTTTTTTTAGTGTTTATTCTTAGAGAGACAGAGCATGAGAGGGGGAGGGGCAGAGCGAGAGAGGGACACAGAATCTGAAGCAGGCTCCAGGCTCTGAACTGTCAGCACAGAGCCCAATGCGGGGTTTGAACTCACCAGCTGTGAGATCATGACCTGAGCCAAAGTGAGGCACATAACCGACTGAGCCACCCAGGCTCCCCAACAATTATTCTTGAATGGTGGGAAGTCTCAGTAGAAGATAGTGCCACCTATTATTCTGCCTTGATAAGAATATTTTGGAAAAGAGCATTTTGTGGCAAGGATCAGCACAACTTTCCCCTTTAGGTAGGAACACAAAGGAGTCAAGAAGTTTGATAGATTCACCTCTAAAGAAAAGAACAGCAGGTATCTCACTGAATTCTGTCCTAACGGTAATCTGAAAGGCCGTGGGTTTGAGAACTTTCTGGATTTCTCAGTACTTGTAACACTCTTGTGTTTTGTTTTAGTTTTTCTTTTTGTTTTTTTACTTCAGCACTTTACTTTCTATTTCCCTAATATTAATAGTAAAATCCTCATAAATAGAGAGTTCTTGTGTTTTCTTTGAGGGCACCATGATAGGGGTAGGTGGAGAGACCACAGTCAACTCCGAATTTTGTGCCTGTTACAGGATCCCAAGAAATAGTATGGAGAGTGTCTGCAGACTGGGTCCAGTGAGGGGATAAGCAGAACAAACACAAACACAGAGAAATGCTCTGGGTCCAAGGAAGAGCCAGGTGGAGCCATAGGAAGGTGCTCATGGGACTTCCCAGCAATTGGTTGTTTTCATACATCAGAACTGATACTTTCCTGAGAAAGAGTGTTTCAGTAATTTTTTTGCCTTTACAACAGAGATGTCACCAACTATATTTCTAACATTCTAGCTGTTTCTATTCCTCTTTTTTATTTCACAATTCCGTGACATAGTGAAGAGCTGGTGGTGGATTGTCAGGATGCTCTGTCAAAAATTAAGTAGAAAATGAGGGGCGCCTGGGTGGCTCAGTTGGTTGAGCATCCGACTTTGGCTCAGGTCATGATCTCGTGGTTTGTGAATTCGAGCCCCGCGTCAGGCTCTACGCTGACAGCACGGAACCTGGAGCCTGCCTCAAATTCTGTGTCTCCCTCTCTAACTCTCTCCTGCCCACACTCTGTCTCTCTCTCCCCAAAATAAATAAACATTAAAAAATTAAAAAAAAAAACAACGAAAGAAAGTTAAGTAGAAAAGTTAAAGTAGAAATTTGCCAAAGAATTGCTTTGCAACTCAGAAATAATAGCCCCCACCCCCACCCCCAGAGGGTCATGGAATGGGGTGAGGGGTTACCCGGAAATCACTAGGGAGTCTCCCTTAGATCGCTCCCATGGACTAGAATCATTAAGGGAAACTTCTCTTGGAATCTCGGATTTGGTGGGGAAGAGCACTCATTGTGCTGAGAGAAGAAAACGTACGACCTGGGGAAAATTTTCTTTTGAAACTGGGTTTGTGGGTTGAAGTGGACAAGCTAATGCAAATGATGAGACTGAACATTCAAGACAGAATTAACAATAGGCAAGATCAAGGTCTTATACTAGCAGAGAGAGAGGATGGAATTAAGGACTGTAGCCTTTAAGGATTAAGGAAAGAGGAGGAATATTTCTTTTTCTCAAATGTGTGGGGATAAATAAGCAGTAGTTAGAGATACAGGGAAACACTGAGGTGACTGGATAAAAGTCACGACCTTTGGATTTTGGTGTTGAGTCTTCAGAAAGACTTTAAATGCAAATGCCACTTTGGAGGAGAGTCATATTGGCCAATTAGCTTAGATAATCACAGATCATTTTGGCATTGATCAATTTTCAGAATAATTAGCCACCACCTCAGAAAGCATAAGAAAACAAGAGGGCTAGAGGCTGTCCCTAGACAAAATTATGAGATAGATTTCTTCCTCTTCTCACTTCCCCATTTAGTACATTTATTCTATGTTGAATTCTACTTACCCCCACTTTACTTTTTTCTTCAGAAGTGAATTTCCATGTTCTTCCCCAAGGATTTTACTTTAAGGTAAATGTCAGCCAAAATGGTAAGTTTAGCTGCAACCCTCTGTGTTTCTGAGGTTCAAACTGCCCTTAAGAACTACCTGATTGACTCTAGGAATGATGTAGATGATGGTGGGAACTCAAGATATGTTTATTCAACCGATTTCACCCAATTACTAGAGAATACACATTTTTTCAAGAAAACATAAGCATATAGAAAAATCGACCATATGTCCTTGACTGTAGAACAAATTCTTAAGTTTGCAAAGAATGAATTCCAAATATAACACATTCATGGACATCAGTGCATTTAAGTTAGAAATCAGTAACAAAGACGCCTTAAAAATCACATACATTTGGAAGTTAATCCATGGGTTAAAAAGAAATCACAGTAGCAATTAGAAAATACTGATAACCAAATAATAATAAAGATTGTAAACACTTGTAGGAGGCAGCCAGAGCACTACTTAAAAGAGACAAGGGGGGAACCTGGGTGGCTCAGTCGGTTGGGCGTCCAACTTCCGCTCAGGTCATGATCTCACGGTTTGTGAGTTCAAGCCCCGCATGGGCTCCGTGCTGACAGCTCAGAGCCTGGAGCCTGCTTCGGATTCTGTGTCTCCCTCTCTCTCTGCCCCTTCCCCACTTGCTCTCTCTCTCTCTCTCTCAAAAATAAATAAACATGGGGAAAAAATTAAAAAAAAAAAAAAAGAGAGACAAGGAAGTGCTTGGTTACATTATCACCATAGAAATGCAAGTAAAATCAATGAGGTACCATAACACACTCACCAGAGGTTGGCAAAATTTTAAAATCTGAAGTGTTAGCAAGGGTGTGGAACAGGAAGAACTCTCACGTGCTGCTGATAGAAGTGTAAATTAGTCAACCGCTTTGGAACAGAGGCTGATATTACTCAGTAAACTTGAAGATGTATGTATCCTACAACCCAGAAATTCTCTCTTATATAATAAACCAATGGATTCGTATATGTGCACGAGGGTATATGTACAAGAATGTTTATAGGATTATTATTAAAAATAGCTCAAAAAGTGCAAACAATTCAAATTCATTTATGGGGAATGCCTAAGGAAAGTGGGTACATTCATACAATGGAATATTATATAGCAGGAAAGAGAATAACCAATGAATTACTGCTATGTGACGAATATCAAAACAACTCGGAGCCAAGAAGGCAAGTCATAGAGACATACATCCAGTGTAATTCCCTTTATCAACATTTCAAAATATGCAAAACTATTCTATTTTATTGGGATACAATAAATCCCAAGAAAATGGGAGATCTCAATTTTTAGAAAAGCAACTACTCTCGGGTAGAAGGAAGGAAGAACAAACAAAAATGCACACAAAATGGGTTTCCAAAGTGCTGATGATGTTCTGTGACTTAAACTGGGTGGTAGGCACATGGAACGTTATATTATTATTCTAGAAAACATATACATAAGTCATGTGGATGCCACTTTGTATATATGTTTATATTATATAATATATAATATATAATATATATTTATACTGTATGTTTTATTATAATATATAATATATGTTATATATAATATTAATATAACATGTTTATATTATAATATATAATATATGTTTATATTACATATATGAAACATATATTTCACAACAAAAAAGATTACTCTGGTAGCTATGGGGAAGAGATTATTTAGTAGAGTCAGGGAGACAGGTAAAACTGTTGATACAGTAGTGATAGAATAAAAAAGGACAACAAAGTTTACATGCCTTTTCAAATAGAATTTAGGACTTTTGAATTAACTGGATGCAGAAGGTTGGAAGAAAAAAAATGGACAATTATTCAATTTTTGAACTTGTGTGACTATACATTTTTATGAATTAACAGAAAGTTTCTGAAAGGCTAGCTATAAACTAGCAACAATGTTACTTTAATTG
>NW_026057585.1:20297125-20321747 GCF_023721935.1 Panthera uncia | reverse complement strand
GTCCAGTTCTCCCAGCACCATTTGTTAAAGAGACTGTCTTTTTTCCATTGGATGTTCTTTCCTGCTTTGTCAAAGATGAGTTGGCCATACGTTTGTGGGTCTAGTTCTGGGGTTTCTATTCTATTCCATTGGTCTATGTGTCTGTTTTTGTGCCAATACCATGCTGTCTTGATGATGACAGCTTTGTAGTAGAGGCTAAAGTCTGGGATTGTGATGCCTCCTGCTTTGGTCTTCTTCTTCAAAATTACTTTGGCTATTCGGGGCCTTTTGTGGTTCCATATGAATTTTAGGATTGCTTGTTCTAGTTTCGAGAAGAATGCTGGTGCAATTTTGATTGGGATTGCATTGAATGTGTAGATAGCTTTGGGTAGTATTGACATTTTGACAATATTTATTCTTCCAATCCATGAGCAGGGAATGTCTTTCCATTTCTTTATATCTTCTTCAATTACCTGCATAAGCTTTCTATAGTTTTCAGCATACAGATCTTTTACATCTTTGGTTAGATTTATTCCTAGGTATTTTATGCTTCTTGGTGCAATTGTGAATGGGATCAGTTTCTTCATTTGTCTTTCTGTTGCTTCATTGTTAGTGTATAAGAATGCAACTGATTTCTGCACATTGATTTTGTATCCTGCAACTTTGCTGAATTCATGTATCAGTTCTAGCAGACTTTTGGTGGAGTCTATCGGATTTTCCATGTATAATATCATGTCATCTGCAAAAAGCGAAAGCTTGACTTCGTCTTTGCCAATTTGGATGCCTTTGATTTCCTTTTGTTGTCTGATTGCTGATGCTAGAACTTCCAGCACTATATTAAACAACAGCGGTGAGAGTGGGCATCCCTGTCGTGTTCCTGATCTCAGGGAAAAAGCTCTCAGTTTTTCCCCGTTGAGGATGATGTTAGCTGTGGGCTTTTCATAAATGGCCTTTATGATCTTTAAGTATGTTCCTTCTATCCCGATAAATTATAATCTTACTGCAGTGATCTATGGTGTGAGCATTTTCCTTCCTCTGCCGTGTCTTAGAGTGATACTCTAACAAACTTTCTGTTTGCTTTTTTTTTTTAATTTTTTTTATGTTTATTCATTTTTGAAAGACAGAGAGAGACAGAGCACAAGCAGGGGTGGGGCGGCGAGAGAGGGGGACACAGAATCCGAAACAGGCTCCAGGCTCCGAGCTGTCAGCACAGAGCCTGACGCGGGGCTCGAACTCACAGCCATGAGATCGTGACCTGAGCCAAAGTCGGATGCTCAACCGACTGAACCACCCAGGCGCCCCACAAACTTTCTGTTTTGTGTGTTTCCTGTCTTAGCTTATGAAATATCTTCAGGTTGTATCATTGTGTGTATGTATTGTCTGTGCATTACCAAGTATTATCGAGCTGAAGCAGCAAAACTAAACACAGACATCTGGACTCCTATGTAATATTCCAACACTTTATGCTGAAGTTAACAATAGGTTGCACCTATTTCAGAAAAGAGTTCGTGTCACCCTCAATCTACAGTGGAGGACACTGAACATTCATTCATGTAACACCTATTCAATAAATGCCTGCAAAGAGCCTTCCCTGCACCAGAGGCCCTGCTATCAGGTGAAAGGATGAGATCAAGAAAAGGCAGGGAACTCAGTTCTAACACTGACCTTTGCTGGTAACTTCTTGCCATTGAGTAAATCATTCATCTTTCTGTCCTTTTGTTTTCTCCTCTGTAAACTGAAGGTTGGTTAAGTGGCAAAATACACAGCCAGTATGATGCCTGGAGGTACTAAAATAAGTAGACAAAGTGAAAAAATGAAGGGTATGAAGCCTCTTTCCATTTAGTTGGGAGAAGGATGGTGGGTGTTACTCTTGGGAGTTATGAGTCAGCAGTGGGAAAAGTAGTTTGTTGGTGGAGGCCAAGTTGGACATTGGGTGGATACAGGAATTTGAGTCAGTTGGGCAGTTGGGAGAGAGCCAAGATAAGACTGCCTGCTTCCAGATTGGCAGCTTCTGGGCAATTATTGGGAATGAGCCAGGAGATAACTCTGTGCTAGAATTTAAGAAATTTTAAAACTAAGGTTGTTATGGGCCAAAGGAATTTTTGTGGATGATAAGAGATCTCAAGTTTTGTTGGTAAGCCTAAAAGCAGATGATGAGTCCACACTGGATGATTTGGTACTCTTTTTCATCCTGGATTGTCTACATTTTTATGTGCGTGTTTTCTCAGCTTACTGTGAAATATATGAAACATAAGTGAGAGCAATATTTAACCAAGGGTTAAAGAAAAGGAAAGTTAATAAAATAATATGCTAGGTAGGAACTGAAATGGGCTAAGGGGTAGTCCTGAGAGGAAGAACATAAATACAGACTACATTCATATGAGTGCCTGCTGTGCCCTGGGAACTTTCACATCTGCAAAATAACCTCACTACAGCCATGCAAGGTCACCGTTACACTTAGATCTGAAAACTGAGACACAGAGAGAGTGAGCAACTTGTCCAAAGTCAGGAAATGACTATGTTGCTAAGCTCAGGTTTGAACTGTGGAGGATATGAAGTTAGTCTTCTCTCAGAACCTCTGTCAGGGATTTAGTACACTTGGCATACTCACTTTATCTTCACAGAATGACCTCTCCCTGGAAAGGGGAGAGTCAACTTTCACACATCTGACATGGTGTTAGCATGATCCGAAGATACTATGTTAGTGTGGGGCACTGGCCTTCAGGTGTAGATATGTGAGATTTCTATTGCCATCCTGGGGTAAATGGAGCTGGGGCTAGCATTCCACAATACCTGCTGACCCTGCTCTGTTAGGAAAACCATGAGAGTGCAGGGTAAAGACCCTCCTTCCTGCTACCATTTGGAAACATGTCCAGTGAGAGCAGGCTACCCACTTCTGAGAGACAAATATGCAGTTTCATAGACTCACAGAATTTCAGAGCTGAGAAGAATTTAGAGATAATTTTTGCCTATGGTTCCATCTGACTAGGGGAAAGCTAGGACAAGAGTTGGTTTATGCCCTCCTTGTCCTCCTGCATGAAACATTTTCCTGTCTGTGGCACTGGGTGCATGATGAAGCTATTTAGCCGGTTCCTGAATTTGTAGTTTATGAACCCAGGAAAAGGGCACTCATCATTTGAATCATTCTAGATGCATGAGTGAGAGGGAGGAAAAGATTTCTTTTTAAAAGTCAACTCTAGGCTATTTAAGGTGGGCATCCTTGTCTGCTTTGGGTACTTGTACATGCCTTGCTCATCCTGGACTGAGTTCTCCTAGCCCTGATGAAGTCAGAAGTATCAGCCCCAAAGGTTCTGCTTGATGGTTCCCAACAAGGATAAAACTGAAAATAGGAAGTCTTTGGTTGCTGACTGTGAGATAATCTTGCTTAAGCAGCTTGCCAAAAGCAGCAGATCATATGAAAAGCCACATGACTAACTAGAAATAATTGGAGCTTAAAAGATGCCAGCGTCGATGAGTAAGATTTCTTTCATCAGAGGATCTAGTTAAAGCAAATTCACCCACTCACAAGTTCGTAAGTGCCATTATCTTTTACCCTGGAACATTTCACTTGCCCTGATGTGGTTCCATTACCACAGAATTATCAGCCTTTATTGATGACAGCTAGCTGTCCATTTACTTCTCTATTTAACACCTACTATGTGCCAGTTGTACTGCAAGATACAAGCAATACTTCCTTCATGCAACTCTTTCTGATTCCTCCAGTGTGATGTAACTTCCTTCTTTTCTGAAACAATAGTAGCTCTTTTTTGCAAGCTTTCAGATAGGTTTATGACATTTTGCATTGTATTGTAGCAACTTGAGAACATGTCTTATCTTACTATCCAGAACTAAGACAACTGAAGACAGACATAATGCTTTAGAAATTTTTGTATGTTCCATGGTGCTTAAAGAAGTTTGGCATAGAGTCTGTTCTCAGTGTTGTGGGATTTGTTGAATTGGATAGGAGGTCAGTTCAGTTTAGGTTAAGTTATGCTGCCTTAACAAACAAGCCCCAGATTCCAGGAATTTACAACAAATAGTTCATTTCTCATCCATGTTAAAGTCCACTGTGAGTGTTGTAGCTCAGTTTTCCATCTTTTTCATTCTAGGATCTGGGCAGAAGGAGCAGCCACTAATTGGGATAAGCCTATCTTGCGGCAGGGGGACAAAAGAGAAACATGCCAGGGACCAGAGGTGGCATATATAAAGTGACCAAATTTAATTGGCCAAAGCTAGTCACGTAGTGAAACCTCCCACGAGGGGCAGACAAGAATAATTCTCCTACAAAGAAGGCAGTGAATATTTGAGAATAATAATCCGCTAGAGAAGTCATCCCTATTTTTAAGGAGTTCAAAATATAGTTAGGATGTAAACTACACACAAATATCAATAATTTTTAAAATGAAGTGCAAGCAACACATTATAGAGGTAAGAGGAAAGAGATTTCTTTTGACAGAGATTAGTCATAGAAGGTTTGACAGAGGATGCATCCTTTGGTTTGGGCATAAAAGAGTAAGATTTTATGAAAAGGAAATGGGGAAAAGTTAGTCTAGGTGCATAGAAGAGGATTAAGAAAGATATGAAAGTGCTCAGGCAAAAGGTGTATTTGGGGAAAAAAGTGAATGTCCACTTTTGATGGAGGGTAATGTGCCACATGGAGAAATAATAGTGTCTTAAATTCCACTCTAAGGAATTAGAGTCTGTTCAGCAGGGAATGATAAGCCATTGGAGGTTTTGGAAGCTAACTGAAGAATGGATTGAAGAGAACCTGAAGACATTTGTGAGGCTATTTGAAGAGTCCAGGTAGGAGATACTAAAGGAAGTATCAGAGCAGTGACAAGTATAATGAACAGAATAGAACATGGATAGGCAATCTGCAAAGGAAATCAACAAAACTTGAAAACTGACCTGTTTGGAGGAACAAAGGGGAGAGAGAGAGAGAGAAAGAGAGAAGTTGAAAATGATTAGACAGTGGTGGTATCATAAAATACCAGAATTTTATGGTATTAGAAAGCAATTTTATTGGAATTAGAAAAATAAGAAAGATAATTGATTTTAGAATGGGAATATAATGCTTTATTTTAGCTATTCTGAGTTTGATGGAATTCAGATGGAAATGTTTAATAGGCATGTGGATCCATGGGAATAGAATTTAGGGTTGTGGTTGTGATTGAAGATGTAGACCTGTGGGGCCCCCTAAGGAAGTGATAGTTGAAGCCATGAATGCCGATACAAATATCAGAGGGGAATAGTGGCTGAAAGGCAGAGCCTAGGGGACTCTCCCTTGGCAGAATATGGGAGACTGAGGATCACTGCTAGGGAGGAGAGGAGGGGAAAATAGAATGGGGTAGGATCAGCTCAAATGAGGCAGATAGGAGTCTGAGGAGGATGGAAAGGTCAACAGGGTCAAATATTTTAGAGAGCACCAGGAGGAAGAGAGTGCAGAAAGTGACACAGAGCGCAGAAGAGAAGATCATTGGTGATGGGTAAGGAAACAACTTTGGCATAGAATGGAGATGTTCTTTTGACATATTTAGTGATAAAAATTACAGAGATGGAACTATGGAGGGGTAGTTGGAAGTGGTGGGAACAAGAATATACTGAGTGGGCTAACCTCTAAAAAGAAAATGGACATACTCTGTAAGAGGAGGGCAGAAGGAGAGGGACTAAGAAAGACACTGTTAGTGGTGTTAGTGGGAAGCAGTGATCTTAAGGTGGCTCTTAGCAGGGTAGAGAATAAGAAATGTGTTCATTCTTTGAAATTAAAAAATAATGATGTGTTATGGGAAAATTAGGTTAGTTTCTTCTTTAAACCATGCATTTTATATATATAATGGAATACTACTTGACAACAAGAAAGAATGAAATCCTGCTATTTGCAGCAACATGGATGGAACTGGAGGGTATTATGCTAAGTGAGATAAGTCAGAGAAGGACAGATATCACATGTTTTCTCTCATATGTGGAACTTGAGAACTTAACAGAAGACTACGGCGGAAGGGAAGGGGAAAATTAGTTACAAACAGAGAGGGAAGCAAACCATAAGAGACTCTTAAATACAGAGAACAAACTGAGGGGTTTTGGGGTGTGGGGGAGAGGGGAAAATGGGTGATGGGTTTTCAGGAGGGCACTTGTTGGGATGAGCACTGGGTGTTGTATGTAAGCGATGACTCACGGGAATCTACTCCCAAAACCGAGAGCACACTGTATACACTGTATGTTAGCCAACTTGACAATAAATAATATTAAAACAAAACAAAACACCCATGTATTTTAGTCAAGGGAAACTGAAAGGACCTTCTAAGTGACTCTACTGTATTTATTTTTATATATTCAGTGTCCAGGACAGGACTTACCATATAACCACATATAATAAATAGTTATTGGAGAATATGTTGTTGGACTTCAGTACTGATAATTTTAGGAAAATGTTTTTGTGACTTGGAGATCATTGGTCTCAGTGTCCTTTCAGTGGGAGGAGGGCACTTTAGGCCTCTTTTGGGGAACATATTAGAGATCTTGGGGGACATGTTGAGGTTGCTGGTATCTCTTCAAAGTGGCTAGGATGTTTGCAATCCACAAAACTTTGATGGGAATAAGACCCAACCAGAGCACAAGTATGTTATGCTAGGTCACTCTTTGTAATATAAGGAGAGTGTTCCCAGACAGAATAAAACGGTAAACTAAGCAAAGAGGGGTTTTTAATAATATTCATACCTTCATTCCTTAATTCATCATTCACATTCATTCAGTATTCCACAATATTTACCGAGCATCTGCTATGTGCCAGATACTATTTTATATGCTGGAGACAGACAGGGCCTCTCTACTCGTGGAGATTACATTGCTATGAACAAATGACAGTGTTATATGATGTCATGTAATGATGAGTGCTGTAGGGAGAAGATAAAGCAGGTTAAAGAGATAAAAAGAATAATGGGAGGTTTGGATGAGACATCGCACAGAATGCCCTTGGAAGGTCTCTGATGAGAAGAACTAAACAGAAATCTGCAAGAGCTGAAGGGAGCATGTCCCAGGAGAGAACATCGATGCTAAGACTATTCATTCTTAGATGGGAGTGAACTTAGCACATTTTAGGAAGAGCAAGAAGGCCAGTGTGGTGGAAGAAAGGAGCAGGTGGGGAGTAATAGAGATGATGTTGGAAAGAAAGACCAGATCATGGGGGATCTTGAAGGCTTTTATTCTCAGGCTGATGGGAAATCATTGGATGGGTTTTGAACAAGAAAGTAACATGTTAGGGATTATGTTTTCAGAGGATCATTCTGAGTGCAATGTGGAAATAGGTCATCAGTGGGCAAGACCTGAAGCAAGGATACCAGTTAGGAAGTAACTGCTGCAGTAATCCAGGGAAGGAAAGACAGAGAAGTGAATAAGGATGATAATGGTGGTGATGAGGACAGGTGGAAAGATTCTAGACATATTTTTAACTTTTTAAATTACAGCTTTATTGAGATGTAATTCACATACCATAAAATATCTTTTAAATGTACCCAAAGTGTTAAATTCAGTTGTTTTAGAGATAGATATGATAGGACTCAATAATGGAGTTGATTCAAAGTATGAAAGGAAGAGAGAGACATCAAAGATGTGTCTCCGATTAGGGATTAAGTGACCATATGGACACAGGACAGGGGTGGGGCATTTGCTGAAATTCAGAAAACAGGGGAGAAGAGAAGTCCCTGTATCACTGGAGTAGGAGATGACCTAGAAGCACATAGAAAAATACCTCGTATGTTGTAAATGTGAAATATATTTTTGGCTCTTCTTTTTCTTAGATACCATTTCCTCTCTATTTTTGGACACAAAGAGCAAATCAAAGGTCCAGTTGCTGAAGCCAGGAAATAGAGTCAGAGAGTTTCATCAGGAGATTGATGTGCTGTTCGGAACCCAAGCTGTGGGTCTATGTAGTTTTATATTTCTAGTTTCTGGGGGCTGGAATAGTCTTAGTTATGGCAGACGATTAATTTCTCCTGGAAGCCAGATAACAAACTATCATGCAGGATATTTTCTCTAGGGAGCCGGAGAGCAAATTGTCATGTTGGATATTTTTAGTGGCCATAGAATGGCTTCCATTGGTATCCTCTTATGGAAAAAAAATAAGAGCACGTATCAGATGGTGTATCCTTGTTGCCCAATAAATCATTGATATGTAAAATTTGGTGATCTCCATTGGGATTCCCCACCATTAATTCTACAAGCTCGACTGTGATGTGCCAATAGCTTTTGTGAGTTGTATTTATATAATAAATTTATAAACTTTAAGACTTATATATACAACTCACATATATAAGGCTTAAGTTTAACAGTTATTATTCACATTCATTACTAACATTATGGATAAAACAACTGGAGAAAGGCCACCTAGATTGAATGTGGAGAGAGAAATCCAGAGATAAAAAAATTTTAATTTATTTATTTTTGAGAGAGAGAGAGAGAGAGAGAGAGAGAGAGAGAGAGGTGGGGTAGGGGAAGAGAGAGAAGGAAAGAGAAATCCCAAGTAGGTTCTTCCTTGTCAGTGCAGAGCCTGACTGGGGCCTGAGCTCAGGAACTGTGAGATCATGACCTGAGCCAAAATTGAGTTAGCTGCTTAACTGACTGAGCCACCCAGGTGCCCCCAGAGATAAAAATTTTTTGATGGGAAGCACTTGGTTTGGACTCCTGCTTTATCCTAAACTTTGGGACTCATTTGTCTGTTATCTACTTTTATGTAATCAACCACACCAATGCGTAGTGGCTTAAGACAACTTATTATCTCTTCTACTTTTGTGAGTTGAATGAGTTCATCTGGGCAGACTTCCCTTTCGGTCTCTCATACAATTCCACTCATAAAGTTGCTGAGACTGGAGCCATGTGCAGGTTCAACTGGTGGGGTGTCCAAGATGGCTTCTTAATCACATGGCTGGCATTGATTTCTATGATCCTTGGAGTGGTCTTTCTTTCTAGCAAAGTAACTTGGATTTCTGTTATGGAAACTCAGGGCTCTAACAGCCAGAAAGTAGAAACTTCTGGTTCTCACAAAGACCAGGCCCAAAGTCACGCTGTGCCATTTTCTTTTTGGTCAAAGCAGTCAAAAGTCAGCCCAGATTCCAGATGGTAGAGGAATAGATTCCATCTTCAGATAGAGGTGTGGCATGCACATAGGAGGGAAAGAATTGATGACATCAATTTGGGAGACAAACTGCATTTATTCAGTATTTAATCAGCTTGTAACCATTCTCCTCTCAGAGAGGAATTTCCAAGACTATTACAAAAGACTATTTTTTAAAAAAATAATTAGATCAGGAAATAAATCTAAACTAAATATCTGGTAACTAGTACTAATATTAAGTCTATTCTGTGGTTAGAAAATCAGAGATTTCCAATTGTTTTTGTATCTTACAAAACTTATCCAACATCAGGAAATTATTCTGACACATAGTTCCTTACTTTAGAGATATTATAAGTCATTAGATGCCATTCCTCAAAAAACTGATAAGCAGATTTCAATTCTCCTACAACTCTTTGTTGGTTTTCAGGATCAATCATTTGAGTACTCTTTGATTTTATTTGTAAGACTAGATCTATAGACCAGTGCAAAGAATAATTTCCAGAATCATCCTGGTCATAACTTTTGGTCAATGTGATCCATTCAATTTAACAATGCAGAGATGTAGTAGATATGGACAATAGTATGTGCCTTGGTCAATCGTGTCCTATGTGTCAGGTCAAGAATAGAGTTACACAGAGTGGGAAAACAAATGAAGTGGTACCAGTTTGAGGAGGAACAAGTACAGAATGGACTGGGAGATGAAATGATAAGTGGGAGGAGTCAGCAAGAGTTGGCAGGTATAAAATCAGGAGCCAACCAGGAGTACCGCCAGGAGATTCTGGAAAAATGAGAAGAGTAGACAGCCCAAGCAGGACAAGAGCCAACATAAGAATGAAGCAGCAGTCCAGGATAAACTCCATGCCCAGGGTAGCAGCTAAATAGCAGTATAGAAGCAGATAAGTAAATTATGAACAAGTTGCTTTAAATACTTAATAAGATGGACACAGGGCCAGGCTAGAAGTACAGAAAGCAGCAATTGAGAAAAAACATTCAGGAATTGAACCAATAATTATTCAAGACAGGAAAGTCTTTTAAACTCAGCTGCTCAACTCCTTCCAGTCATCCCCAAAGAAAGTACCCTTAGATTGGGCAAGAATCTGTAAAATCTGTAACACCTGTGGTTAAAGAATTCCCCATTTTTATCATTATGAAGAGTTATTTCACTCCCCTCCTATAATCATGAATTTTCAGCTAACCCATGTAAAATGTTTCCAGAGTGCTTGGCATGTGGTGTTTAATGAATGTTGGTTCCTTCTCTTCCTTTCTTTTAGTGGCAGGGTATGCAGCAGACCACTTAGCAAGAAGCAACTCTTGGCCCACCTCATGAAGGTAGAGCTGAGGAGGTTTTGTAATCAGCATGTTGACAGGGCTCACTTTGATGGTGTCTTTCAAGCAGCCCCACACTTCTGACCCATTTGAATAAAATTATAGTCATCATAGTTTTCTGAATTGTGCATGTAGATTCCAAGATAGGAAAAATTTGACAGTCTTGAAGAGTGGTTGCCTACCTAGTGAATAAAATAATCTGCTCTGATCCAAGCTCCTTGGAAACAAAGTTAAACTGGACTGACAGATGTTAAGGCCCTCCAAAGGAAAAGATTTAAAGGCCACACTGGTCTCTATGATAAGGACTCCATAGAATTTTTTTTAGAAAAGTTCTAACATTGACTCCTTCATTTATTAGGAAATCTAAATAAAGATTTATATGTTAAGGTAAAATGACCTTAGAGGGAACATCATGAGAATCCAAAGTGTAACATCCTGTATTAGCAGAAATTCTCACCAGCACACCCAGATAGAGAAGGCCAATGACAAATACCGTAATTCAAGTGAGGAAAGGCAAAGGCAGACTTAAGTTCCAGAACTGCCCAGTTAATCAAAGAGCCTGGAACTATTCCCAGGATGCTTTTTTTCCTTTCTTTTTTTTTTTTTTTTTTAAAGTCCAGACAAAACCCCAAGATAACCTTTATACAATTAATCTAATGCCAATGGGATGTAGGAAGGTAGTTAAGAGATCTGCTATAACAAAGGGGTTTTACAGAAAATAAAGTGATTTGTAAAAGGAGACTAGGGCATAAAAAATAAACACAAATCATTTGTGTGGTAGTTGCAGGGCGAGCTGGGGAGGGCTGGGAAGGGCATTTAAGGGAAAAAAGAAACAGTTCTACAGTGTGGAGGAAGTTGATCAGACTTCAGCTTCCCCAGGGGATAAGTATAATTTAATTATTAGCTTGTACTTGGCACCAGATTTATTCCCCACACAACGACTTTAACTCAAACCTAGGAAAAACCCTGCAAGAGAAGAGACATTTTATTTGAAGTTGGGTGCTATGGTTGAAATAATAAGGAAATATTTTTATTCTCATTGATGACTTCCAAGTGGAAGTTCCACATCCCACAGTGGCCAATAGAAAAGGTAGTTGAGAGCATTGTTTATATCCCTGTGGAAAGGTCTTGTCTGTGATTACTTGGGGTCCATAGATGGCTTTGTGTTGTATCAAAGATCTTATAGTTGAATCTAATTGGAGCACTCTCATACTTCCAACAATTTTAATGACAGAATATTTTAAACTTTGGCATTTTCTAGAGAATCAAATAAATATTGTAAACAGTTCTCATTGGCCCATATACAATGTATTAGTGAGGTAGTTCAAGTGCTTCTGACTTTACCCACTCCCTCCTTGAGAATTTACCTAGAAATACATCTGTTCAATTTGACCAACTACAGCTATAAAATACTCTCTAAGAATGTCATCTAACACAACAGATGCCAGTAGAAGGTATTTTTCCCCCATACCATCAGTTTCTTTTTCAATTATTAAAGATGAAGCTTCCAGACATAGTCTCTATATTCCTGCAATTCCACTTCTAGGTGTATACCCAAGAGAAGTATGTCCACCTCAAAGATATAAAAGTATGCTCATAGTTACTCTATTCATAATAACCAATGACTTAAAACCAAATGTCCATCAATAGTAGAATATTGCAAAATAATGAAAAAGATCGAGCTATTGTTATATGCGACAACATGGAATCTCACAGACATAATGTTGTGTGAAAGAACCTAAGCACAAAAGAAAACAATTATGATGACATTTATATAAAGTTCAAGGACAGATAAAACTAACTTGTGACTGGAGAACGGTGTGGAGGTTCCTCAAGAAACTAAAAATAGGGGCTTCTGGGTGGCTCAGTCAGTTATGAGTCTGACTTTGGCTTAGGTCATGATCTCATCGTCCATGAGTTCGAGCCCTGCATCATTTTCTGTGCTGACAGCTCAGAGCTTGGAGCCTGCTTTGGATTCTGTGTCTCCCTCTCTCTCTCTGCCTCTTCCCCACTTGCACTCTGTCTCTCTGTCAAAAATAAAGATTAAAAAAAATTAAAAAAAAAAAAAAAGAAACTAAAAATAGAGCTACCCCATGATCCAGCAATTGCACTATTAGGTATTTACACAAAGGTTACAAAAATATATATTCAAAGGGGTACATGCACCCCAATGTTTATAGCAGCATTATGAACAATAGCCAAACTATGGAGAGAACCCAAATGTCCATAGAATGATGAATGGATAAAGAATGTGGTATATGAGTACAATGGAATATTACTCAGTTATCAAAAAGAATGAAATCTTGCCATTTGCAATGACATGGATGGAGCTAGAATGTATTATGCTAAGTGAAATAAGTCAATCAGAGAAAGACAAATATATGATTTCACTCATATGTGGAATTTAAGAAACAAAACAGATGGACATAAGGGAAAGGAGGAGGAAGAGAAGAGAGGGAAACAAAACATGAGAGACTGTTAATGATAGAGAACAAACTATGGGTTGATGGACAGAGGTGGGTGGGAGAAGGGTACTATGGAGGGCACTTGCTGTGATAAACACTGGATGTTGTTAAGTGATGAATCACTGAATTCTACTCCTGAAACCAATATCGCACTGTATGTTAACTAAAGTTTAAATTTTAAAAAAGGAAAAAAAAATCCTAACTTTTGACGACAGAAGAATAGTGGTTATCTTTGGAGGATATTGACTGGAAGTGCACACCAGAAAGACTCTGGAAGCCTAGAAATGTTTTATGTCTTATCGGTGTGGTAGTTCCATGGGTGCACACACATGTAAAAAGTAATTGGGCTGTACTTAAGATTTAAACACTTTACTATATGTATAATATACCCCCCATTTATAAAAAATGAAGAAAAGGGAGCCTTTTCAGAAGTTTATATTCAGAGATCCAAAATTTGTGCTTATCCTCAAGACACTAGCTCTTCATTGGTGATACAGTGATGGCTGGATCCAATAATTCCCTGAGAATACTTTGGTGGCCCACAATTTTAGAAAAGTAAGGATAATAGGAAATTTTAATCAAAATAACTTTTCAATACACACTGGGCATCAATACTAATGATATAAGCTATTTATCATGCATATGATACACAGTACAGAATGTGGGTTCGATTTTATTAGTCTCCGACCAGGAGTTCGTGAGTTTTAAGGGCCTCTGTGTATTTGTTGATTTTCTTCTCCACATTCTTTTTGGCCTGTTTCCATAGCCTCATGAGCTGCTTTTTCTTCTGGTAATGGATCTTGGCTTTCTCCTTCTTCTCCTCTAGGGTGACTGTTACTGCCTTGTATATCCAGCCAACCTCATGAGCCAGGTGCCCCAAGTAAGCAAACTATTGTGTAGGCTTCAGATGCACAACCTTCAGGGCAGGAACCACCATCCACTTTTTCTTGTCATAGGGTGGTGGGATCCCAACACACACCTTGAGACAGTCCAGGGCAGACTAGCCTCCCTTGGTCTTGTGGGGCAGCATGCCTCAGACCATCCTCCCAAAGATGTGGCTGGGTGCCCTGAAGGTGTAGGGGCCATGGGATGGGCTGGTGTTCATCTGCTTGCAGAGGAAAGCCAAGTACTTCAACTTGTTTCTGTAGGAATTGCCAGAAATGATGATGCCCTCACAGCACACAACTACGACCTTCCTGCCTAGCAGCACCTGTTTGGCCACAATGGCCACCAGGTGGCCCAAGAATGCCCTTCCACCATCTGGGGTGACCACCTGAGAAGAGAGGTTCAGTTATTTTTAACAAATATTTTTGTCATTTCTTATTATCTTGTGTTTAAAGAATCCTCTTTAAATATGGTGAAGAGTAGGAACCTGAACCAGGTAAATAGACTCCTTTAAGAGATTCTTATAACAAAGCTAATTTCAGTCACCCTTGCTATGTCACAAATACGTTGCCAAGGGAGATTATGGAAGAAGGAGAGTAATCCCTTTTTATAAAATGGTTTTACCTCCGTTTTCCTCAAGTAGAGTGGCCTCCCACTATTGCTTTTCTGATTCTAGTTAATCTTCAGGAGTAATCAGTAAAAGTATTAGACATCATTAAAAGAAAGAACCAATTTTCAATCAGCTTAAAAAAATCCTTTACCTTGATTTGGTTGATTTTTCTTAATGTTCAAACAAACTGTGTTTATGTCTGCAGGAAGCACATGGTTCCATTTCAAGGAGAAGCTCTCTTCCCATTTAGGGGTTTTGAATCATTTAAGGAATCAATACCTAGTGGACCAAGCACTGATAGGCAGGTCCCACTAGGGTGCTATGGACATGAGTCATGATTGGAAATCCAAGAGGTAAAATCAGTTGGGAAGAGTTTCATTCTCAAATGAATATCATTTCTTTGGGGGGCAACTTTGGTTGGATAAAACTTTATTGACAGCTGTGCCCCACCAGTCCACAGTGCAACCAAATGGCTGTGAGAGTACTTGAGTTCATAATAACCCTGGTCTCTGATTCAATTTCAAAACCAAGTTTCTTGGCCGCTGTTTTGAAACTACGACAAAAGGTCAAATGAATCTCAGTGGTGGTCATGGAAAAATGACAACTTAAAAATGAAGCAGTGAAAACAAGCATCTTGTGGAAACTCAGAAAGCCAGTGCTTTTAGGGTAGAAGTTCCAGCCTGAGGCTTGATGGGTGAATAGGAACCCAGGAGGCATGTGGGGTTGGGGTCTGACTAACAACAACTTAGGTGCACTCATGTTCGCTGCTTCCCAAGAAAGGAGTCTTACAGCAGCTAGTTGTGAAGATTAGCAGGTAAATTTTCAGTCAGCATTATTCGTTAGTTCCTAGACAGTTTATGAACATTAATATGACATTGGAACAAAATTCTTTGAATGTTATAATGTAGAGTTTGGCAGGCCGTTATTTTAGTGGTTTAGAGTGAATTATTCAATAACTGCTTGTGTTGAACACCCACTAAGTATCAGGTGCTGTGGTACATGTGTGTACAAGGCAGCTTCTAACCTCATGGTGTTTACAGAAATGCTCTAAACCTGAATTTCTTCATCTAAGATAGTGTTAAAAAGAAATGACACGCCCCCAAATGGAGTCAACTTTTGCTAAGCCCCACCAACACTTGTGAATACCTAACCTAACTGCAGTTTTATCCTTTCCCTGGAATGGGATTTTAGACCAGGCTGGAATTTCCTGATCAGCACTATGAGGTTAATCTGTCTTCCCCTAAGGGAAGGTAAACTCACCGGAAGTAATGCAGTCTTTTAAAATTCCTTGTCTCACCTTCTTTCTGCCTATAAAATCCTTCCATTTCCAGCAACTCCTTGAAGTTTCCTTTTGTTTGCTAGATAGGATGCTGCCTGATTTATGAATTGTTGAATAAAGCCAATTAAATCTTTACATTTACTTGGTTGAATTTTGTTTTTTAACAATAGGAACCATCTTGTACAATTGAGGGTTAAATGAGGTCATGCATCTCAACTTTTTACATTGTGTGGCAAATAGCAAAGCCTCGTGTTACCTGTAGTCACAGATACAGACAGACTTATGCCTCTGAGAAGGGGTACATCAGTCAACATGAAGGCAGAACATTAGGAAAGGTGTCCTTGGGGAGTTGAGTGTTTATGTATGACCTGAAGGAAGAGGAGAAGAGAGCCAGTAGAAAGAGGAGACTTCCTCCAGATGGAGTGGAGGTATAGGGCGCAGAAGTGAGAGACAGTTGGCAGGAGTTCAGTTCTGGAGCTCCCCTGAGCTCCAGCTGGGGAGTGAGAAGAGATGAGGCTGGCTGGGTGAGGTGTGCTGGTCAACCAGCTCTGTGGATATCAGCTGATTTTCACAGTATGAATCTTCCCATTGAGGCTGCTTTCAGCTACCAGCAGTTTAGCAACCAGCACACAGAACTGGATCTTAAAGCATTAGCTCTGCATCAGGTTCAAGTGATATCCAGTATGCTCTCATTGCTGGGTTAAGATTTTGGATGGTTTCTAGAGCAGCAGGTTGTACTGACGGTACTCTGAGCCAGGGAAACAGAGTATCAGGTCAGAGTTTAAGAAAAATTACTCTGGCTTCAGTGAGGAGAGGGCAAGTCTGGACCAGGAAGGCCTGTAAAGTAATCCAGGCCAGAAATTAAGGTAAATTTAGTAGAGGTAGTAACAGTTGCGATGCAGGAAAAAACTGGATTTAGAAGATATTAGAACAACAGATGATTGATCAGGTGTGGAGATTTAGGAAGTGGGAGCATCCAAGGAGTAAATCTGGAATTAGGGTACACTTTGTACCAATAGTATACTTCAGTGGATGGCCATTTGGAGCAAGCTGGCCAATATTGTCTGTCAGGAGTGATAAGCATTCCTGCAACCCAATCATCTGGATCCAGAGGTTTACTCTTGACTGTATCATTATATTGTGCCCCCAAATGTCTGTAGCATACATCAGATAGAAGAAAAATTGCCTTATTAGTGAAATTACAAACAAGAAAAAATGCAAAGGAAAATCTCTAAAAGAGAAAAGACTTGAATGAACACTTCATAGAGAAAGAAATATGAATGACCAATAAACATATTAACAAAATGTTGATCCTTACTGACAATGAAATATTTTTCACCTATTACATTTGCAAAGATATATAAAACATGAATACCATAGGATGTATAAAGTGTTGACATCTACTTCTAGTGGAATACTGTATAGCTATTAAAAGAATGAGATAGAGAGGTACCTAGGTGGCTTAGTCAGTTAAGCATCCCACTTTAGTTCATGTCATGATCTCACAGTTTGTGAGTTCGAGCCCCGTGTTGGGCTCTGTGCTGATAGCTCAGAGCCTGGAGCCTGCTTTGGATTCTGTGTCTCCCTGTCTCTCTGCCCCTCCCTTACTTGCACTCTCTCTTTCTCTCTCAAAAATAAATCAACATTTTTTAAAAGTTAAAGAATGAAGTAGAGTTAATGTTCTGCTAGGAAAGAGTTCCTCAATATGTTAAGAAGTGAAAAAAAAAAATAAAGGCTTAGAATAATAGCATTCTAAGATACTATTAAAAATAGGCAATGTATATGCAGACATGTGTTATAAATGGTCAGAAAATGAAGATAACAGAAGAAATCATCTTATGTCTAATTCTGGAGGGTGGAATTTGAGGCCTAATGGGATATAGACCATGGGGAGGAGTGGAGAGTCTTTTTTTTTTTTTTTTTTTTTTAACATTTATTCATTTTTGAGAGTGAGAGAGACAGAGCATGAGTGGGGGAGTGGCAGGGAGAGAGGAAGACACAGAATCCGAAGCAGGCTCCAGGCTCCGAGCTGTCAGCACAGGGCCCAATGTGGGGCTCAAACTGACGGACTGCAAGATCATGACCTGAGCCGAAGTCGGACGCTCAACCGACTGAGCCACTCAGGCGCCCCAAGAGTCTTTTTTAAGATATATTTTGTTATGGAAAATTTCAAACATATACAAGTAAAAAAATGATATAATGGACCATGTACTCATCACCTACGTTCAACAATTATCTATATTACTTGATTATGCTATCCTTTTGTTCTATTTGAAAAAAATACCATTAGCATGTATTATTTTCATATTAAAAAAATCCAACGTAGTGGAAGTGATTTGCCCCAGTGACCTTACAGCCATGGGCTTGTTGCTCCAAACTTCAGTCCCCAGAACTAGGAGAAGGCTTCACGGACTGAGGAACATTAGCCACTTTGCTCTTAAATTCTGTCAGCTGTGTAGCTAGAGGGTTGGATAACTTTATCCAGATACTATAAGATGATCCTTAATTTAAAAAGCAACATCAAAGGAAGACTGTCTGCTCAGTAAGGGGGAATTTAATATGTTTACTACCCTCCGCCGACACTCCCAGTCCATGTTTTTATTAAGGAACAGCTTGATTTATCCTGCAGCTGATTTTTATCTCTGTATTAAGATTTACTTCATTTCCCAGCAGAGCCCAAAGCTAAGAAAACAGTGCCTTCCTCTTCAAGTTGGTGTGTCTTGGGTAACCAGACAGCTGCTGCCAGATGTGACCCATGGTCACAGTGGTCTGGTGGATGTCTCACAACAGAAGTTTAAGAGCGCTTAGAAACGTATAGAGATTCCCAGGCCCCACTTGGGATATAATGCCAAATTCTGAGGACTAAAAATGAGGATACCTGCTCCCTGCGTGCATCTATTCATCTACTCCACAGTCACTCACTCCGCATTCCCTATTGTGCCAGGCTCTGTACTAGAGTTCGAGTTGTAGAGTTGAGCAACGCATGGCCTCTGACCTTCAGGAGCGAATCAAATCTGGAATCAAACTTTCAAGATTTGCTCTGTTTCCTCTGCCAGGATTACTTTCCTATCTTGTCTAACTCTTCTCACTCGTCCTTCAAAACTTAGCTACGAGTTGCCATCTCTGATGAATGCTTTCAATTTATTGTTTCCTCTTCCAGGAGCACCCTTCCTATCTTGTCCACCTACACTTACTCATCCTGCAAAACAGGTCACCAGTCCCCATTGCCCTGCCTGCCTCCTCAGATCCAAGCTAGTTACTTTGCTTATCAGATTGCATTATGGATTCTTACGTGTCTGCCTTCCTTTAGGGCAGGGCCTTTGATTCTCCAGTTCCTCCGCATTTTATTTAGTACATTTATTTGGTACATTTATTTAGTCATTGAATTAATTCATAAAGAGGTGCAACAACATAATTTCTCTGGGTATTATGCTACTTCGGGACTCATAAGTGCTTTCAAAGATAACTTTCTTGGTCGTTGGCCCCTCTATAGCCGATTCTCAATTTCTCTTCTCTTCTAAAACACAAATCTTATCTGAGAGGGCTTAAGGCTTTGAATAACAAGAGCAGATATGTGTCTGGGGGCCCAGCTTTAAGCAGCTAACATGTACTACTTGTTCCTTTGAAATAGACATTAGTGTCAATTTTAAAACCCTTGCTTGATCCATTCTATTTTAAATACTTTAAATATGAGAAGAAATTGGAATTTACAAATATTATCATGATATCAGCATCCTGCTATGAAGACTTTGGACAGTATGAATCATTGCAGGACTTTTGTATGACTGGAGAACTCTTAAGAAAGACTAACCAACATAAGCTAGGTGAAGGATCATCATGTGTAATTCCTAGACCAGGAGACAGAGACTTAGCTTCTACTTCCTTTTGAGGCCTTGGTTTCTTCATTTGCAGGAAAAAAAAAAAAAAAAAATAATATATATATATATATATATATATATATATATATACACACATACATGAAAATTAAAAAAGGAATTGGTTGAGTGTTTTCAAAGGTCCTTCTTGGCTTTAAGATCTATGAGTCCATAATCCAGGAAGCAAATATTTTCAGTAAATTGAAACAAAAAGTTTAATTTTTTTAGCTGATCTCAGGATCTTTTCTTCTGTCAATAGCCATTGAAACACTGGGAAGTCTTGTAATATTCTTTTTTTGTTACTAGTCTTTTCTGTGAATTGAGACATTTACAGATAACGAGAAGGGAGGGGAAAAATGCCCAGTGGGAAATTGTCTTCAAAAGAAAATTCCAGTGTCCATTGTTTCTCTTGATTTCTTTTTGGCAAAGGTATCTTAATTCCAACTGCCATTGAATATTTTGAATTTAATCCAATGGCACAGATTCCATGCTTACTTATGACTCTCCTGCCAACAGCTCCTGCTATGGGTGGGAACCAGCCATTCTACAGCCAGTCTTAGTACCTGAGCTTCTGGGATATGCCAGGCTCAAAGTCTCCCATGACACTGCTTGTACCAGGATAATTGTGGGCACCACTGCCTTCCCAGCAATAGGAGTGCCAGAGAACTTCTTTATACTAGAGTTTGTTAAATTTCAGTTCAAATTTCTGTTTAATGTTAATCATTCTGCTGAGAGGAATCAGGTACTACTGATTGATAAGTATCTTCTCAATTTAGATTTATATCAAATACCAGAGAGGAAGAGGTAAGAAACGGGCTTAACCCAAAAGAAAATGAAAACAATAACTACTAATAATTATCATGTGCTAACTATATGCTAAGTCTCTTCTCACTTATTCCTCACACAACACTATTATATGCCCCATTTTATAAATGAATAAATCGAGATTCAGAGAAGTTAGCATCTAGTCTAAGATTATGCATTGTACCAAACTGGTACTTAGACTGGTGTTCAGATCTAGAATATCTGACTCCATAGCCTGTGCATATAACCACTATGCTGTATTCCCACTTAAGAACTGTGTATGGTCTTCTGTTAAGTTTCTCAATTTCCACATATGAATGAAATCATATGATATCTTTCTCTGACTGACCACAGAGGAGGGGAAGGAAAAATAAGTTACAAGTAGAGAGGGAGGAAACCATAAGACATTCTTAAATACAGAGAACAAAATGAGGGTTAATGGGGGGTGGGGGGTTGGGAGGGTGGGGGAGATGGGTGATGGGCATTGAGGAGGGCACTTGTTGGGATGAGCACTGGGTGTTGTATGTAAGTGATGAATCATGGGAATGAATCTACTCCTGAAGCCAAGACTACACTGTATGTTAGCTAACTTGACAATAAATTGAAAAAATAAATAAAAATAAATAAAATAAATTTTAAAAACCTCTGTATGGATGCAGTCAGAACTGGGAGACAGTTTTGAGCAGAATCATTGATATAAGATTTTTTAATGGATTCCAAAATGATAATAGAAGCTGATCTTCAGCATGTCTCATGAGCTAAAGTCACAAGAGATAATTTGGATAATACAGAAATAGAAGTCTTCACTAAATAAAGGATAAACTAAAGAAACATCTACTAATGCAATTAATCCAGGAGCAATTAATAAGTGTGTTAGTTATGGTAAATGATTTCAGCTGTACAACAAATGCTCCTGCATCTCAAAGGCTTTAGCACAACAGACAACTGTTTTTCTCAGTCCAGTGTGGTCAGTAGGCAGGCTCTGCTCCACACAGTTATCCAAGACAAGATCAGGACTAGTGTGAGGGGAACAGGGCACTCAGCTCAGGTGCAAAATTTGTGAGAATGCCAAAAAACTTAGAAATCACTATAAATAATATTTTAATGCAATATTTTTTAAAAAAATCAAAACTAGTGCCAAAAATGCATGATAAAGTATCAAAATTTTAAATTAAGATAGAATCCAACAGAGCTGGAATAAGGGTAAGGTGACTGAGACTGAGTCATGCTGGCTAATTAAAGGCAAATTTAAAAAATCCAACTAAAAGTAGATGACCTTTACTCAGGAAATGTAGATTCATACATATGAACAAAACAAAAGGACTCATTATTGCCCCCTCCCACCATGCCTAGGCTCAGAGTAAAGGATAAAAAGCATCCCTAGACCAGTGCGGGGGGGGGGGGGGGGGGGGGATTGCATTTTTTTCATTGTTCCAGGCAAGGCCACAAGGCTGTAGACTGGAATGAGCTTAGTTTTGGCAACCTTGAGATTCCAAGGAATTGGGTTTGCCCATCTGGACAGGGAGGACCAGGTCTTGTACTTAGTTGATGGTTGCCCTGGAAAAATAGCCCCAAAGAGCCTTTTGTTTAAAGAACTAAGTGAGCTAGTTGAAACTGCTTTTAATGCAAGCCCAACAGACTTCAACTAATTGAAAGCATAGTCTGCTGGTCTTAGAAACCTTTGTTACACAGTGACATATGCTGGCAGGCCTGGGACTCGAGAGGACACACTTGTGCAGACAGGTCCTCTCAGCAGCCACGGCCCACATGACTGTATTTCTTTTTCTTCTTGGCACTTCTCACGCTCTGACATTTTCTTATTTAGTTGTTAACTCATTTATATCTGTTCTCAGGGCAAACCCACCACATGTGAATACAGATGGTCCCTGACGTACTATGGTTGGACTTAATGATTTTTTGACTTTGTAATTGTGCCTAAAGTGATATGCACTCAAGTAGAAACTGTTGGAATTTTGACTGTTGATCTTTTCTGGGACCAGGCATATGCTGTGTAATACTCTCTTGTGATGCTGTATAGGGGCTGCCGCAGGCTCCCGAAGAGTCACATGATCCTAAGGGTAAGTTGCGGACCCCCTTAGAATCATTCTGTACCTCCATGTAACCATTCTGCTTTTCACTTTCAGTACAGTCTTCAGTAAATTACCTGAGATAGTCAACAGTTTATTAGAAAATAGGCTCTGTGTGAGATGATTTTGTCAAACTGCAGGCTAATGTAAATGTTCTGGGCTTGTTTGAGATTGCTATGATGTTCGGTAGGATAGGGATATTGAATGCATTTCACCTTATGCTATTCTCAACTTACAATGGATTTATAGGGCCATAGCCCAATTCTAAGTCAAAGAAGAGCTGTACCAAGGGATCAGTGACCTTGTATTTCTTGTTTGTCACCTGGCACATAACAGGTGCTCAATAAATATTGAAATGAATAAGTAAGTTAGAACCAATCTGTTGGTTCTGCCTGAACTCCTTTTTCTTCACGAAATTCTACCACAGTGATTAGCACAGAACATACACTCAATACATGGCCACCATAATTACTGTTATTGTGGGGCTACAAATTGCCCTCATAAGGAAGGATAATGATAGTACCACATTCAGGCCTCTGATACAATAAAATAAACCTGTTTATTTAATTTAATTTATTTTTATTTTTTTTGGGGGGAGAAAAAGGACTTTATTAAAAATATGAGGCATTCCCTCAGACTCAGGGGAGAGCTAGACAATGAGGTTCAATCCTAAACTTTCAGAAATAATACCCTAAATTACTCCACAAATCAGTGCGATTAAAAAAAAAACCTGCCAACGTCAAGCTTCAGATACTCCAGTTTGTGTCTCTGTCTTCTGAGAATCAGGAACACAACTTTATTGCATCCAGCATTGTCCGCCATTCCAAGGCCAAAATTCTGTGGGAATCATGCAGCCATTTAATTATGGCAATCCCAGCTGATGCCAGCTTTACCATAATGTTGATCACTTCTGTGTGATCACTTATGTCTGACTGGAGGAGCTAGATCATTTTATTACACCCTAGCTGGGAAGAGAAGCTGGAAAATGAGTTGTCTGACTTTTACCAGGGAAGGCAGTACTCAAAAGTCCCCCCAAAAAGCAGAGGGCTTCAAAAAATGCTGGAAAGCAGGAAAACATAATAAATGACCACTATAAATACAACTTGATATCTATAATATGGTCTTTTAGTTAAAGCAGACTTTCAGTTAAAATAGTCATTTCAGCCAACTAGCTAATGAATTCAAACAAGGAAGAAACTCTCTATACTTCCATCTAAGGCCAATTCTTCGTGTCTACTATATCCATCTTCTCTCATTTCCTCAAGAGCATTGCTCCAAAAGGACATTAGGGGTTTTATTTCTAATTTTTTTCTAAAATTTTTTTTCTAATTTGTATCTTATTTCTACCACTTTTTTTTTCAATATATGAAATTTGTCAAATTGGTTTCCATACAACACCCAGTGCTCATCCCAAAAGGTGCCCTCCTCAATAGCCATCACCCACCCCCCATCAACCCTCAGTTTGTTCTCAGTTTTTAAGAGTCTCTTATGCTTTGGCTCTCTCCCACTCTAACCTCTTTTTTTTTTTCCTTCCCCTCCCCCATGGGTTTCTCTTAAGTTTCTCAGGATCCACCTAAGAGTGAAAACATATGGTATCTGTCTTTCTCTGTATGGCTTATTTCACTTAGCATAACACTCTCCAGTTCATCCACGTTGCTACAAAGGGCCATATTTCATTCTTTCTCATTGCCACGTAGTACTCCATTGTGTATATAAACCACAATTTCTTTATCCATTCATCAGTTGATGGACATTTAGGCTCTTTCCATAATTTGGCTATTGTTGAGAGTGCTGCTATAAACATTGGGGTACAAGTGCCCCTATGCATCAGTACTCCTGTATCCCTTGGGTAAATTCCTAGCAGTGCTATTGCTGGGTCATAGGGTAGGTCTATTTTTAATTTCTTGAGGAACCTCCACACTGTTTTCCAGAGCGGCTGCACCAATTTGCATTCCCACCAACAGTGCAAGAGGGTTCCCGTTTCTCCACATCCTCGCCAGCATCTATAGTCTCCTGATTTGTTCATTTTGGCCACTCTGACTGACGTGAGGTGATATCTGAGTGTGGTTTTGATTTGTATTTCCCTGATGAGGAGTGACGTTGAGCATCTTTTCATGTGCCTGTTGGCCATCTGGATGTCTTCTTTAGAGAAGTGTCTATTCATGTTTTCTGCCCATTTCTTCACTGGGTTATTTGTTTTTCG
>NW_026057585.1:20186559-20297115 GCF_023721935.1 Panthera uncia | reverse complement strand
GTCCAGTTCTCCCAGCACCATTTGTTAAAGAGACTGTCTTTTTTCCATTGGATGTTCTTTCCTGCTTTGTCAAAGATGAGTTGGCCATACGTTTGTGGGTCTAGTTCTGGGGTTTCTATTCTATTCCATTGGTCTATGTGTCTGTTTTTGTGCCAATACCATGCTGTCTTGATGATGACAGCTTTGTAGTAGAGGCTAAAGTCTGGGATTGTGATGCCTCCTGCTTTGGTCTTCTTCTTCAAAATTACTTTGGCTATTCGGGGCCTTTTGTGGTTCCATATGAATTTTAGGATTGCTTGTTCTAGTTTTGAGAAGAATGCTGGTGCAATTTTGATTGGGATTGCACTGAATGTAAGAAACCCTGTTTAGATTATACCAAGTTTTGCATGTATATTAACTCCACATCAATAAACTCTTATATTTCAAAGCCAACACATTTTCTAAGACTGTATATGATTCTTGATGGATAATGGACATGGAAAGAGTTCTAGAAAAGTGGCCTTGGGATGGCAGCTTTTGTGAATGTTAAGTACACCACATTAATGGTCATTAGACACACACTGATGTGGTCATGCACACACATGCACACATATACATACATAGGAAGGTAGATAGGCATATATGTAGATATACAGGTAAACCATAGATAGATGTGTGTAATGTTCCTGACACATAGCACTCAACACACAACATTAGCACTCACAGCAGAGTTCTTGCCCATCGATTTCTACATCATCAAGCAGCACTTATCAGCTAAATGGCTCAGAGTAATTTATGACTCAAGTTCAGATAGCCACCACTGATTCAATATTTTAATGACATATATTAAAATCCATGTATTTCCAAATGAAAACCATATTGAGATACCATCTCACACCAGTCAGAGTGGCTAAAATTAACAACTCAGGAAACTACAGATGCTGGTGAGGATGTGGAGAAACGCGAAACCTCTTGCACTGCTGGTGGGAATGCAAACTGGTGCAGCCATTCTGGAAAACAGTGTGGAGGTTCCTCAAAAAATTAAAAATAAAACTACCCTACAACCCAGCAATTGCATTACTAGGAATTTATCCAAGGGATACAGGAGTGCTGATGCATAGGGACACATGTATCCCAATGTTTATAGCAGCACTTTCAACAATAGTCAAATTATGGAAAGAGCCTAAATGTCTATCAACTGATGAATGGATAAAGATGTGGTTTATATATAAAACGGAATACTACTTAGCAATGAGAAAGAATGAAATCCTGCCATTTGCAACAATGTAGATGGAATTGGAGGGTATTATGCTAAGTGAAATAAGTCAGTCAGAGAAAGACAGGTACCACATGTTTTCACTTCGATCTGGAACTTGAGAAACTTAACAGGACTACGGGGGAAGGGAAGGGAAAAAAATAGTTTCAAACAGAGAGGGAGGCAAAACATAAGAGACTCTTTAATACAGAGAACAAACTGAGGGTTGATGGGAGGATGGGGGAGAGGGGAAAATGGGTGATGGGCGTTGAGGAGGGCACTTGTTGGGATGAGCACTGGGTGTTGTATGTAAGTGATGAATCATAGGAATCTACCCCCAAAACTGAGAGCACACCGTACACACTGTATGTTACCTAACTTGACAATAAATTATATTAAAAAATAAATAAAACCCATGTATTTCTCCAAACTATGTACACTTTTAGATATTGGGTCATGTTACTCCGGCCACAGCAATACTTATCAGATATTATGATCAATTTCTACAGACCCACAATAAATTCATATTGTATTGATTCTGAGCCAACTCTACATTCTAACATTCTCCACATCTTAATATTTTAACATTCCTTACATTTTAACATCTCTGAAATCAAGATGTCTTATAATCAACACTTTATAAGTATAGTTATTTTTTTCCTTAAATGCTGCTATTAAAAGTGTTGTGTCTTTCCATCAAAGGCAACTGAGAATCAAGGAAATGTGGTATTTATAAGAAATATAACAGGCAGGTTTAAATTAAGAATTCGTATAAAATGATAACAAAAAGCAGTGAAATCTCAGGAAGTAAATGAGCAAAGGACATGAATCTTTTATCCACCTAAGGAAAATGTTTCTAGCCAGTACATATAAACAACCTTACTAGAACTCAAATAAGTGCAAATTAAAACAAAAAGGACACTGCATTTATTTTTTTTCAGATTAGCACAGAATAAATTTTTAAAACTCCAGTGCTATTTAGATGAGATAAAATGGGCACCCATATCAAATGTTGGTGGGTAAATTGGTTCAGAATATCTGAAAAGCAATTTGGCTGTATGTATTAAAATTCTTACAGTGGTCATACCCTATTTATTCTTCCAGGCATGTATTACAAGTGAGTAATCAGAAATAGGTCAAAATATTGTTCACAAAGAACAATAAGTAGAAAAAAAGTTAAGATTCTAAATTTACATACTATATTTCAGTTACATAAGAACTCAGAAAAAAATGATTATAATAAAATATTCTAAGATATTAATGAGTGATTTTATTTCTGCTCCTTTAGGCTTCATGTACTTTATAAATAAAATGTTCATTATTTTAATAACCAGAAAAAGATTTAAAAACTGAAAGGGAAAAAAATGACCACAGGATATTCTTTAAAACATTTTTTAATATTTATTTATTTTTGAGAGAGAGAGAGAGAGAGAGAGAGAGCACGAGTGGGAGAGAGGCAGAGAGAGGGAGACAGAATCTGAAGCAGGTTCCAGGCTCTGAGCTGTCAGCACAGAGCCCTATGCAGGGCTCAAACTCAGGAACTACGAAATCATGAACTGAGCCAAAGTCGGACTCTTAACCGACTGAGCCACCCAGGCGCCCCAACCACAGGATATTTTGATAGAATTTCTATTTCTCCCCAAAGGAAGAGAAGGAAAATCGCTTACCATGAAGTTTGTCCTTACATGAGACTGACACGGCAAAAATTGTGTGTGGGGGCTTTTACATATTTGTGTGGCATGATGCACAAGATAAAACATTTCAAGTTTGTTAGATTTAGATGACACAAAAGCCTTGACCTTTGAATTTTAAATTTTGGGACAAATTGTTTTCGAGTTTGTTATTACTATTATTTGACACCCTTGGAAAACACCGGCGCCGCATTGGTTAAACTTACTCTGTTAAGCACCGTCTTCCTGGATGAGGAAGTTTTCAGTGTCCTTGCTAAAGACGGTATTAGTCAGCTATTTATTATCTCTTCCAAATAATAGTCGGATATAGTTCTCATCATATAAATATTTATTTATACCAAAACCCAACAGAGACTATATGCTGCTAATTAACAGTTGTGTTTTAAGAACATTGCAAGATTTCCTTTCAGTAGGAATCCAGTTCAATGCTGTGTCCAATTCAATGCTGCCTGTACATGGAACAGTGTCTCCCAGAGGACTTTGGCTTTTTCTTTTTCTCCCCATCACTTGGCCTCATCTCCAACCTTGAAATTTTGTTTCTGCTTATAGATTCATTAAAAAACAACAAAATATAGCATGCCTTGACTTATGCCTTTGATATCAGAATGAAAGCAACTGGTTAAAATTGATAGTAAATTTACACACTATATTTCTTCTACATTTCAGTAACTTCCTTGTTGTATTTATTGTTTCATGTGTTTACACTTTTGGGATTTTATTTGGGTATGCTGATATAATGGATATCAGGCCCTCAAGTATCTTTCAGGCTAGTTAGGGGTGGTTGGGTTTGTGGGGCGGATATATTATCAGCATTTACAGGTTTCCTCCACCATCTGAAAGTAGAGTGCTCCTATAGAACTTTTGGTGAGCTGAAATGGCTCAAAGAAGCAATTATCATTAGTTTATATGGAAAACTTTTTGAGCTTTCTCACACTCCAAAATAACTTCTTTTGGGCTTTTCTGATACCGTAGGTCACATCTTGCTAATGGATGAACAAAATTAATTGAGATAAAGCACAAATGCTCACAGACACCTTTCAAAGCTCTGATGGCTTGATGCTGACACGCTGAGTGTAGTTCCCGGGGAAGGAGCTCGGTGGTGCCACTCACTATAAGGGTTCACTGCTGACCAACCAACCAACCCCTGCATGCTATTTTTCCTTTTCACCTTTTTTTCATAAAAGCAGAAGTCCTCTTAGGATTTCTTTTGGTTAGTGAAAACAGGCACTAATGTAGGTCTTCAGTATAAGCAAAGTAGTGTAATGTGAACTTTCAAAAAGTGGGGGATATCTCTATAGTTTAAGGTGATGAGTACCGTCCATTCTTTCCTCTAATATAAGTTTATAGAGTGTGTGTCCTTAGCCAGAGAGAGTTCTGGACTTTGGGATATAGTGAGATGCAAGGCATCTGCTCCCTGAATAGAAGAATAATTGGATACTCTGAGAGCACAGAAGAGAGGGGGCTTCCATTAATTGTCCATTTCACAATAATCTCTGTTTCTTTTCCCCTGTCCCCATATTCTTATTCCCAAACTCTAGCCAAGTGGGTTCTTCCTTCAGTAGGTCTAGGGTGAGAACTAGAACTTGTTAAAACTCTCCTTGATAATTCTGATAAATGGTCAAGTTTGGGAACCACCATGTGCCTAAACAGCAGTAATGATCTCATGTGAAAGTAGGAGAAATTGTCAAAAAGCAGCAGGAAGTGTTTCTTTGAATCATCTTTCTTCATAACATCTTGCTACTGTTAGAATTTTGGTTTAGAATATAAAATCGTCGGGGCGCCTGTGTGGCTCAGTCGGTTGAGTGTCCAACTTCAGCTCAGGTCATGATCTCGTGGTCTGTGAGTTCAAGCCCTGCGTCTGGCTCTGTGCTGACAGCTCAGAGCCTGGAGCCTGCTTTGGATTCTGTGTCTCCATCTCTCTCTGCCCCTCCCCCGCTCATGCTCTGTCTCTCTCTGTCAAATATAAATAAACATTAAAAAAAAGAATATAAAATCGTCAGTGGTACTGTCTCTAACTCTGGTCAACTATATAGGTAAGACTCTTCTGTTGTTCTTCTGGATGATTCTTGGCTTTCATAAATCAGTGAATTAATACAAAGCTGAAGTTACTTCTTTTGTTCTCATGTGAAATTATCTCCTTATGGAAATAATGCTGTAATCTGTTTCTTACTGTTCATCTGGTTGGTGCAAGCCTGTGTAAGGGGGGAGAGAGAGAGAGAGAGAGAGAGAGAGAGAGAGAGAGAGAGAAACTCTTCTCTTTAATAGCTTCACAAATGTGCTGTGGTTTCTTGACTCTGGGCCCTTGCACATGCTATTCATATTCCCATTCATTGGCTCGTTCATTTTCAGGTATCGGTGTGGAAAAACAATTTTTATGCGTACACAGTCTCAAAAGATGTAATCCAGGCATCCTATCATAGAAAGCTATTGGCGATGGGTAAAACAAGAAAGAGGATGACAAGACTTTGGAAACAGCTAGCTAAGGAATAACAACCAAGGAAGGAAGTCCCTGAATGATGCTGTGCTGAGGATACACAAATCCAGAAGGAAGAACTCTAGGGGAAAGAAAGAAAAAAGAGCTCTCAAAAAATAAATAGACAGACATTTGAGAGATTAGATGGGTAATTAGTCACATAGAAAACTTTGCAAATGAAAAAAGATAGCAAAACAGAAGGTTGTTGATAAACAAAAATGTAATTCTTATATACTCTGGCTTAGCAGTCAATAATGTTCACATCATCAATGTAATATGACTCTTTAATTATTTCTTTTACCACAAATTGTCATGTGACTTTATTGGGATGAGGAGAGAACTGAGTGTTTGAGCAATGGTGGTGGAAGGGCATTCAATCCTCTACCAAAGCAAACACCAAAAAGGAAGATACAAATCTGATACATCAAAAAATAATACACATATTGAAAAGTAATATGGGAAAAGGTACCAGTAGAAATGGCTATGGGAATTCAAAGTGGTTGCCTAAGTCAAGGTAGGGTGGGAGATAGGGAATGTGCACAGGGGACTGTGCTGTTGTTGTTTCTGTGAAAGTACTTTAAACATTTAGAAAATTTGTGTCATTGTTTGAAAAGTACATATATTGCTTTGATTAAAAAAAAAACAATATGTATATATTAAGTAACTACCATGGGCCTGGCAAAGTATTTAACTGTGCTCATGATTTAAGAAAAGTTCTAAAACATGATTCTGACACTCTGAGACACTAAGTCACTTGGGAGTACATAAGCTAACGCCCATATATAAAAAACATTTAAAGAAAAAGGTATGACTAAATATGAGAAGAGACACAAGGAGTTTGGTATTCAAATTACATGCACCTTAATGTTTGTGAAAGTGTGTAAAGCAAAATGCTTTTTTTTCTCTTAGTCTAAGGACAGTGAGAATGAATCACTCTACCAGCTCCTTCCTAAGGGTTTACAAATTTGGCCCCATTGAAGCCTCCCTGAAAGCAGGACTGTTTTGAAGCACTAGCTAAGCTCTGCATTGCTACTGTCATCGCTGCTTTTGCAGTCTTCAATCTTAGCTCCACTAAAAAAGAAAAAAAAAAGGTCTTAATCACACTTTTTTCTTAGAAGATGAACATTGGGTTCCTCTTCCCTTTTGCCCAATAACTGTCTGAAAGGAAGCTGCAGGGACGACTGAAGAAGGACAAGCAAATAAGAAAATCAAAACAAAGGCAATTTCGCCAATGTATGTCTTGCCATTGTTGCATGTTTTACTTGGACATCCTTTCACTTCCTCTGTGCCCTTTGCGACAGAAATATTTGTTAGGAAGGTTAGAATCACTGAAGAAGTTTTTATGTTTGCATGTTCCTTGGGCAAAAGATTTGTCTTGTGGTCCTCTGAAAAGTGTTAAATTACAGCTGACATTTAAGCCGACTCAGATGAGAAGGTGTCAAATGTACTTGAATTAGAGAGAAAGAAGAAATCTCTGGAGGAAAGGTATAGCTCACAGATCCACTATGGTGTACATTCTGGAAGTTTTTTCTCAAAGTTAACAAAGCCAACTCTCTCAGGCTTTGAAGGCTGAGAACTATTTACCTTTTTAGACTAGTAGATTTTGAAGATAATAAATCTTTATTAAATAGATCTTGGAAAAATAAGACAAATATCCAGAAGAAAGTAACCAATTCTTATCACATTGTATAGAGTAGATTACTGTTAATTTGTTAAGTGATTTACATATATATGTATATATATATCATATTTATGTGAAAAAGAAGTGTCATATTGTGTGCATATGGTTTGCTATCATGCTTTTCTTCCACTAACAATCTGGTCCACTTTTTTTTGGTGCTGGATTAGGTTGCCAAGAGTTTGGGGGTACATTTCCAGGCCTGCAGGGAATAAGGCAAAGCCTTCACGATACCCAGTTGCTTTCTATCTGGACCTCAAAACCTGTGGGATTCAGTCTCCACTAGAGTTAAAGGTCAACTTGGAGACAAATTATTATATTGCCTAGTCGTCCAATTAAAATAGAGAATACATATGTTAAAAAATGAGATGTTTTCTCTTTATATGTGACCTCATCCTGGAAGGGTTTATGCCAGGTAAACATTAGATATTTGATATTTTTATCCAGAGCTAAGTATCTTCATGAAGAATTTTAAATATTTTTTATTGTGGGGATTTGTATAGATATAGATATACCTATATATCTATATATATCACAAAATTTGCTCTTTTAACCATTTTTAAGTGTACAGTCTGTAGCATTAAGTATATTTATACTGTTGTGCAAACATCGCCACTATCCTTCTCCAGAACTTTTTCATCTTCCCCCAAACTCTGCAACCAGAAAAAACAACTCCCATTCCTTCTCCCCACAGCCCTGGCACCCACTGGTCTACTTGTTGTCTCATGATTTGACTGCTCTAGGTACTGTAGGTATAAGGGGAATCATACAACATTTGTTCTTATGTGACTGGCATATGCAGGGCTTTGCATATACTGAGTGGCGATTAGCACCAAGCCCCTCCTCTAAGCAAATGTTGAGCAAATACGAGAAAATATCAGTTTGTAGGAGAGGCAAGTAATTAGCCTACTCAGATTTTCCACATGTCTTAGTCTGGCTCTGAGTTCAGGCCACCAACTTTTCTTACTATTTCTGGACTATTACATTTAATTCCAAATGTTCCTTCTGCCATTTATCCTCCTCACTGCTGCTGGAGTGATCTTTCTGAAGCACGACTCTGGTCATGTTATCTTTGCTTTAAAGCTCTGAGGCTGCTCGTCGCCTAGGGTAGATGTTCTTAGAATGGATCTGGCTCCCCAGCCACTTGGAAGACAGCAGGAGAGAAAGATCACTTAAATGGTGCAGGCGATGATGTCACCATTCCAAATCATGAGTTCATGGCAGAGAATGAGGATATTGTGGACGATGTGAATCACATATGCCCAGCTGTTTCTCATCTCTGACCCTTTTTGCTCAGACTGTCCCTTCTTCCATAAGAAGAGTTATTCCAGAAGAATATTCTCATCTTGCTAGTCTCAGCTCAAGGGTTATCCTTTCCTATGAAATCTTCCCTGACAGGCCCCTCACCCCTCACTATCTGTTCCTTTCTGCCTTCTCTCCCTCTCCAGATCCAGGTAGTAGTTAAGAGGTAGAATAGTTTTTCCACTATTTAATCAGGGTCCCATGACAGCGTGAGAATAGTTACTGTAATAGCGGCATTTTAAAGGAGGCCACATGCTCTGGTTACAATGAGGGCATTTTGCAGCTGCATGATACTCCATGCCTTATGCACAGGGACATTGTTGGTGATTGCTCCCTACTGGACCCAGGGACTGTGGGGTACGGAGGATGGGGAACAGGCTCGTCTGGTGGGCTAAACACAAGGGTTCGAATGTGTCCTTTGGGCAGAGGAGTGCCCATTTATCTTTTCCTCTTTCTGAATCCCCTTCTTCATTTGGGTGCTATCAATCATTCTCTGGTTAGGAGAAATAACTTAAATGTCTTACAGTGAGTTTACCTTGTGACTGGAGCAAAACAGAGGAAGACTATTCTTGCACAGGAAGTCTGTTTGCCATTAAAAATGTGACCCAAGGACTTATCTCACCTCAAAGTGGTTGGTTTGAAGTTTGTAGCCAAAACAGGTATTGAAAAAATAGTTTTGAAGTACCTCACTACCTGGTGCCGTTGCTAGTGTTAATTAACTGTGTCAGGCCAGCAGGTCTGGATCAGCAGCTCTTGGGATTGAAGGGGAATGCCATGACTAACGTAGTTTTGGGATGCCCGGGTTTAATTCCACTAAACAGTCCATATAACACTATGGCTTTCTTGAGGATTTCTCACCAAAGCTACAATAATGCCTCTGTATGGTCTTTGCTCACTTTGGGTTCTACCACTAGCTTTGGCCTTGTAGGCATAGTCCTTTGTTATTAAGCAAATAACCATGCAGCTTACACATAGATCTAGTCCTGTGGTCCACTACTGAAAAGAGATGTTTACTCTCCTGGTTGAGTTGAGGGTTTCTGCTCTGTTTGTTTGTTCTCTCTCTCTCTCTCTCTCTCTCTCTCTCTCTCTCTCTTTTTTGGTGGAAGTGGTCAGACGCAGATAGCATGGACAAATGGTTCGTCTTTTAAAAAGAAATATTTTTTAAATAGTAGTTTTAGGTTCACGATAAAATTGAAAGGAAGGTTCTCAGGGTTTCCGTGTCTCTACTTACATTGTCCATCTGTTTTTGCATGCTGTCTACTTTATCTGTGAGACCCTTTAGCCTGTTACTCATAGTTGTTTCAAATTTCTGGTCTGTTAATTCCAACATCCCTGCGTATCTGAATCTGATCTGGAAGCTTGTTCTGTCTCTTCAAATTGTGATTTTGACTTCTGGTATGCCTTGGAGTTTCTTTTCCTTGATCACCAGACATGAAATACCAGGTAAAAGGAACATCTGCAAATTGGCCTTTAGTAATGTGGTGGTGAGGTGCAGGGGGGAGGGGAGTCGTCCTATGACCAGGCCTTAGTCTTTCAGTAAGCCTGTGCCTCAGGACTGTGAACTTCACAAATGACCCTCAGTTTTTTTATCCTCCCCCGCTTTAGGTGGGACAAGATGAGTAGGGTGGGCTGGGATTGAGTATTTGCCTTCATCTGCATGCAAGGCTAGAGCCGGCTGGAGTTAGATATTACCTTTTTTCAGGTCAGTTAGCCTCTGATAATACCCCAGCAGGTTAGGCTTTGGTTAACTAGTTTGCCCTGAATGCAAGCCTTGTTAAGAACAAAGTACTCTGGCATATTTCAAAATTGTTCCTTTTCTCACCCACCTCCTCTGCCTGAAGCAGAAGGGAATTTTTACTATCAGAACCTGACCGAGCTCCTGGAGGTAAATTTTACAGCATTGTGGGAGGCCCCCACAGTTGGGTCTCTCTGGAGTTTTTAATACTGAACCTCCAGCAATTCGTCACTTGTAATTCTGGTTTTCCCACCCTGGTCCTGGTTCCCACAGTGGTTTCCACTGGTGAGTTTGATCTGGTAAGCCAGGACTCCCTGTGTTTGATGGTCTGTCCTTCCAATCTTGGAGGGTACAGTCAGCTCTATGTTCTCCTCTCTTTTATGGGTCCAAAAGGAGTTGTTGATTTCTCAGTCCGTTTGGCTTTCAACTTGTTGTTGGGATAGAGTGGCAACTTCCAAGCTCCTTATATACACAATTAGAAACAGGAATCCCGGCCCCCGAGTGGTTCTTTATTTCTACAGAGAAGTTCTCTGGACCTCACAGAATAAATTCTTACATTGGCAAAATTTCCTTCACCTCTTTTCCTACCATAGGCAAATTCATTCTGTCACCATTTCCTGAACATTTGTACCAAGGGAATGGGAAACCTATATGGGTATGTGTACTCTCTCTTCCCCCAACTCATACCCTTGAAAAACAGCACAACTGGATCACAGCACTCCTTTCCTTGAAGGTTTGGGATCCTCAACACAGAGCTCCCCGTCACTACCAGGAGACTGTAGTGAACAAACAGGTTAAAACCTTTGTGCTGTCCATGGTCCTCTACAGGCCCAACACAGTATACAATGGAGAACAGCACACAGTCTTTGTGATCAAGGCCACTGCACTGCAGTGGATAAAATGAATTTAATATCCCCTTACTTCCATCCTACTCCTACTGCACTTTCTGTTTTTGAGAAATCCATAATGTGGATAACTTTTTACTTTTATAGTTAGAGGTAAAAAAGCTAAGACCTTTTTTTATTCTCAAGTCTTCCCTTCTGCTAAAAGGTCTGAGATTGAAAGGTGTTATTTAATTATAAAATCTCACAGTTAGTGTTTTTCCCCTAATTCTGGTTTAATTACTCCTGGTCTAAACAATAGCAGAGCTGAAGCCTTCAGTGGGAAAATATTTAAATTTCCTCTTTGTGGCTGGTAAAATAAATGGCCCAGCTAACGCCGAAAGGGATTTTTTTTCCTTCACTGACAGGTAGCCACAAAATTTCCTTTCTCAAAATCCTCAGCTAGTAAATGGTACACAAGTTGGCAAGTGAGAAGGCAATTGTCCACTCTCTTGCCCTGCAGTCCTGGGAGTGAAAGTCGATTGCCCTCAGCTCTGAGATTTCATAGGCCAGTGAGGACCCTTAGCTTTTTCAGCCCAAATCTGCTCCTTTTTCTCTCCACAGATGCCTTGATGAGGTGAATGAATTTCTCAGTAAACTGTTAGAGATGAAGCTTGAAAAACAAGCATCCCAGAACAAAAGCTTTTATTTTTTACTCTGAGGTGTAAACAATGGAAAACAGATCGGTAGCCAGAGCAACGAGGAAACAGGAGAAAGCGGGCCAGTAAGGGAAAGGGGAGGTAGGGACTTCTCAGCAAGATTCTGAACTATGGAATGGGGCTGGGGGGAAGGGGAAAGAACTCATGTGGCTCCCGATTTTAATTAAGTTTTGCCTTTCACAAACACCAAGAAAAGACACTTGGCAAGTGCCTTGGGCATCTTCCGAGCAATTCCAACACCCAGACTCTTCTTATCTTCTTGTTTCCGCTGCACACAGATTGTTCTTTCCTGCCTAGAAAGGGAGCAGATTCCTGGAGGCTCTTGATAAACCAGGAAAGAATAGAGTCTGGGTGATTCAGCTGGTTCCACCTTTGCTCAGAAAGACCATTCCTTTGTCTGAGCATCTGGTTCCACTCTCTGCTTTCTGAGGAAACCTTGTGTATAGGAGAAGAAAACATCCCATACATTTCTTCTGAAATAGAGCACCGTGTGGAAAAGTTGACGGTATAAGGGCTTTCTCTGCCGGTCCTGGCTGCCCTTGTCAGAGGACTCAGAGAGCTGGATGCCATCACTGCATTTATGACTCCGCAGTTTCTCTCACGCTCAGAGGTACAATGAAAGCTGGCTGCTTCTCTAATTACTTCCTTATGCCCTCCACACCTCTTCAACGATTGAGGGACCATTTCCTATTCTGGTTTTAACTCACTTGAGAGTACTTTTCACTATTTGGTTAGAATAGTGAATGTTTTTTTTATGTATATCTTTCTTTGCAAATATAGTGTTGTTTTTTAACATTGGTGTCAGGAAGATATGAGTTCAACCATAGCCTCTATACTTTTTTAACTGGATGACCCTTGTCTAGTTCATGGCTCCTCTGAATTACAGTGCCATTGTTTCTACAGTAGAAGTATCAATACCTAACTCTTTGGGTGGTGAAAAATAATGGGAACATATGTGTGTTCAGTGTGCATACATGACAATATTATTTCGTTGGCATGTTCTAATTTTTAAAACAGTACAGCTACCTGGTGAGCAAATTGCTGCTATAAGGATAAGAAAAACAATAATCATAGCATATAGAACATTACAGTTTGCCAAATGCTTTACATACTTTTTTTTTTTTTTTAATTTGGGTTTACTAACCTGGTGAGTTTGGCAAAGTAGGTACTTTTACATCTCTACTTCAGAAATTGGGAATTGAGGATCAGGGAAGCAGATTTAAGGACACACAGCAGGTTGGCTAGGTGTTGTCCTATTGTCAAGAGGAAGGTGCTGACATTCAAAGGTAAGCCACTTATTGAAAGGAGTAAAGCCAGTAAATAGAGATTAAAAACTAGAACCCAACAGAGATGATATCAGTTGGAATTGATATCAAATCCCAGGCTCTTTTCATCATAGAAAGTTAATTTTAATTATCAGGAATTTTCTGCTTCATGTATCACTTTCTGAGAGAAGTGTGTTATTTCCAACTACTATTTCCAACTACTGATTGGGACTTCTTGAACTTTTGCTCGTTTTCTCAGCATTATAGAACATCCCTCCTCAACTCTTACAATATTTTTCAAAATGTGTTTTGATGTTAAAATTTCTATCCTGATTTTCTTTTGATTTATATTTGTCTTTATTTATTTTCAGCTCTCTTTATCATTGTTTAAAATAATTGTGTGACTCTTGTAAGCTACCTGCTTCTGGTCCTGTTTTACAAACACAAATGGAGACTCTCCTCTTTGAATTTATCTATGTATTCTTATTGTAATTACTCTTACATTAAAACTAATTTCTGCTAACCTATTTCCTGTCTTCCAACTATCTACTTTTTCTTAAAAATAATTATTTACTGACTCTGTTTAGGTAGGGTAAATTATATTTTAGCCATCTAGAAATTACTTACTCTATTTTTGTGTGTGTCGTTTATTTACACATACTTATTTTTCCTGCCAATTTACTACCCTCCCATGTAAGCAGACAAACAACTTAACACATTTTCACACACAAACCCTTAAAAAATTTTTCCTTAGTCCTCTATCTTTAGTCCTTGCCTGTTACTGTCTCCTAAAATTTTAGCTCTGGGTTGATATAAATGTTATTAAGAATGGGAATTTGGGGGGCGCCTGGATGGCTCAGTCGGTTAAGCGGCGGACTTCGGCTCAGGTCATGATCTCGCGGTCTGTGAGTTCGAGCCCCGTGTCGGGCTCTGTGCTGACAGCTCAGAGCCTGGAGCCTGTTTCAGATTCTGTGTCTCCTTCTCTCTGACCCTCCCCCGTTCATGCTCTGTCTCTCTCTGTCTCAAAAATAAATAAATGTTATAAAAAAAAAAAAGAATGGGAATTTGGGGGTGCCTGGGTGGTGCTTGCTCTCTCTCTCTCTCTCTCTCTCTCTCTCTGTCTCAAAATAAATAAATAAGCATTATATGAAAAAAAAAGAATGGGAATTTTCTTTTTGTTGTCATTGTTGTTATTTTGGTTCTTTTTTTTTTTTTTTAAGATAGCAATGCATTTTAGTTAAGCTTTTTAGCTGTGCTTCTTGAAATGTATGGGACTTTGAAATATGTCTGCAAATTTTTTGCACTCCTTCCACAAATGGTAGATCTAATTCTTCTCCCTTTGTACACAAAGCTGCTAGTGTCTTTTTTTTTTTTATAGAGGCTCTATTGAGATAAAATTAACGTACAGTAAACTGAGCACGTTTGAGGTACACAGCTGATTAAGTTTTGACATGTACACACCCATGAAGTCAAGACTAGAAACAAATCCATCACTCTAAGAGTTTCCTCATACCCTTTAGAACCCCTTTGTCTAACCTGTCCTGCACCCCACCCCCACCTTCTATGTCTCCAGGCAACTCTTGATCTGCTTTCTGTCTCTATAGATTTCATTTTTGACAATTTAATCTAAATGGAGTCATACAGTATGTACTAGATGTACTGGTCTCTTAAAATCAGCACAATTATTTTGAGGTTCATATATGTTCTTGTGTGTATCATTCCTTTTTATTGTTGAATAGTATCCCACCGTATGAATATATCACAATTTGTTTATCCATTCATCTCTTAATGGACATTTGGATTATTTCCAGATCTTGGTTATTATAAATAAACCTGCTTCAAACATTTGTGTATAAATTTTTATATGAACATAAACTTTCATTTCTCTTGCTAAATATCCAGGAGAAAAATGGCTGGATTATAAGGTAAGCATATGTTTAACTTTTTAAAAAACTGCCGAACTGTTTTTCAAAGTGTTTGTACCATTTTAAGTTCCCATTAGCAGTGTGTGAGAATTCTGTTTGCTCCCTATCCTGTCCAACACTTGATGTGGTTGGGCTGGATTCTGAATGCAACCCTTTATCAGATACATGATTTGAAATATTTTCTCCTAGTCTGGGGAATGTTGTGGTTGTTGTTTTTGTAATAGTTACCTTTCAAAAAGCAGAAGTTTAATTTTGATGCAGTCAAATTTATCAACTGTTTTTTCTCTTAAGGATTGTGTTTTTGTATTGCATCAAAGAAATTTTTGTCTAACCCAAATTTCCAGATTTTCTTCCATGCTTTTTTCTAGAAGTTTTATAGCTTTTGTTCCTACATTTAGATATGTGATTCATTTTGAGTTACATTTTGTACATGGCGCAAAGTTCCTTTATCCCTTCCTCCTTCCCTTTTTTCCTTTTTCTTCCTCTTCTTCTTCTCTCTTCCTCCCTTCTTTCCCTTTCTCTTTCTCTTTCTCTTTCTCCTTTTCCTTCCTTCCTTCCTTCCTTCCTTCCTTCCTTCCTTCCCTCCTTCCTTCCCTTCCCTTCCCTTCCCTTCCCTTCCCTTCCCCTCCCTTCCCTTCCCTTCCCTTCCCTTCCCTTCCCTTCCCTTCCCTTCCCCTCCCCTCCCCTCCCCTCCCCTCCCCTCCCCTCCCCTCCCTTCCCTTCCCTTCCCTTCCCTTCCTCTGTCTGTCTCTCTCTCTGTCACTTTCTTTCCTTCTTTCTTGGCATATGGCTATCCAATTGTTCCACTCCATTTATTGAAAGAATATCACTTCTCCATTAAATTGCCTTTGTACCACTGTCAAAATTAGTTGCCTATGTAGGTGTTCTTTATTTCAAATCTTATATTTCTACTATAGTATTTCAACTTTTATATTTCCAAACTATAGTATTTCCACTTGGTGATATAATTGCTAGGGCGCTTGGGTGGCTCATTCAGTTAAGTGTCCAACTTCAGCCGAGGTCATGATCCCACAGTTCGTGGGCTTGAGCCCTGTGTTGGGCTTTGTGCTGACAGCTCAGAGCCTGGAGTCTGCTTCAGATTCTGTGTCTCCCTCTCTTTCTCTCTCTCCGCCCCTCCCCCACTCGCATTCTGTCTGTCTCTCTCTCAAAGATAAACATGAAAAAAATAATATATAACTGCTATTCTATGTTATTAATATCTCCCTCGTCTTTTTTTTAAGATTTAATTTTTTTGAGAGAGAAAGAGTGAGAGAGAGAGAGAGAGCGAGAGAGCATATGTGTGCATGTGAGCAGGGGAGGGGCAGAGAGAAAGGGAGAGAGAGAGAATCTCAAGCAGGTTCCACACTCAGCACACAGCCCAACAACACAGGGCTGATCCCATGACCCTAGGGTCATGACCTGAGCTGAAATCAAGAGTCAGACACTCCACCGACTGAGCCACCCAGGCGGCCCTCCCTCATCTTTTTGAAGATAATTATAATACTCACTTTAAATCATTTATCTCTGTGGCTACTTAGGCCTTATTTTTTTAAGGTATAGGTTTTTCAGTTTATTTCTTAATGCTGATATCAGATGTCCTAGAAGTGTTCCTGAAAGCTCATATTTTCCTCAGAGTATTAACTTACTTCCATGGAAAGGCTAAATTCTAGGTTAACTATGATCTTTGTGATAAATTAAAAAAAATAGAGATTGGGTAGGAAAAGTCTTCCCAGGAGGGGAGCCAAGACTCTCCCATCACCTGTTTGCCATTCCTCTTCCCCCCCAAACAGTTGACTCTGTTCCGCAGTAATCCTTGTCCTGCCTTCACCTAGGGGTCTGATGATGCTTTGTTTCTGAAAGCTTTTTCTTTTGCTCATAATATGCTACATCATTGTATGGGCATAGGCAGAATCCCTGAAAGGAAATCCATCTATATTTGGGATTTGTTAATTTATTAACAAATATTAATATATTTGTCTATGTTAAGGGATTTGTTATTGAAATTGTACAGCCAAAGGAGTTGGTTAAACAGTCTCTATAAGGCTCTTGTATTCATTTCTGATGTGGGAGTTTAGTCCGTAGGGAAGTCAGTCAGAAAGGAAAGATGGATGTAAAGTCAGAGAAAGCAAGAAAACTGGAATGTATGAGGATGAGTTGGAACTCGCAGTGATGAACTAGAATCCGTGTCAGTTCTCACTGCCTTTAGCCTCAAGGCAGTGACAAGCCGGAGCCCTTTCTCATGGAGCTAAACACATCCCATGACCCATGACTCAGAAAAGTTGAAGGAGGTTCCAGAGAAATTTGGATCATTTGCATATCCGTGAAGTAAGTCAGCAAAGTGACAATGGACATGAGCTTCAAAAGTACCTGCTTATCTTGCTCTAACATCCTACATATACACAAAACAAACAAACAAACAAACAAACACATACCAATGTAAGTGATGCTTCACTTGCACCCTCTCCCCATGCCACCCCACCCCCGCCATATTGCACAAAAAAATCCTCCACTCTAACTGGAAATACAGGAAAATTAATTCTTGGAAATGTAGTTTACCCTAGCCAAGCCGACACACTGCAAAGTCACCACAGCCTCAGCATATGGAAAGGGAGGAGAGGAAAGGGTAGAAAGAACTCCCAGGGGTCCCTGTTCTGTGTGCATCTGTTGTTACTCACTTCTCCTCTAGCCGGGTTCTGGCACCGCCTTATTGTTTCTGGCCAGCACTGCATTGGTCTGGCTGATATTTTTGCCTTGCAGTGGCAACATGGCAAACAGAAACAGTCCTTCTCATGCAACAAGGGAGGTTAGAAAAGAACACAACTCCAAATTGCTCCCTCAGCTCGTTTCTCAGCCATGTTTTCCAGGTCTCTTCAAGCCTTGAATGATGCTCTTCCACTCTCCCCTCCACCACCTGCCTCCATCATCTCCATTAACTACAACACAACTACCTTCCAGCTGGGCCTTTGCCTAGTTCTTATATTAGTGTTTGGCTCCCTCTTCTTCTCCATCACATGTGTGGTGACACCATGGCTGGTGGGGGAAAAGCTAGCAACCCATGGATTTGCTATCACATCAGCTGTAATAACATTTGAAATTTTGATCTTGGATTTTCTTGTAAGATATTATTAAGGTAATATAAAGAAATGATAAAAGAAATAGCTGACGTTGTTGGTTATGTTGCTTAGTTTTACTGGAGATTTGTTTGTCATAGTTCTTTTCTGATAAGTCTTTCTGAAGGGAAAGGGGCAATCGAGATTTTGCTTTGAATTACTAGAGTTTTTAATGAGTTGCATATTTTTGGTCCAGGTACCAGAGTAGAAATGTATTTAAGAAAAGCTGTTTATCTCAATTCCTCCTAAAGATAATAAAGGAAGGCTTTACCATGACTGACATCTGTTCTTATTATTCTGGAATATTACTCATCTATCTAACTCTTCCCTTTGGGTCCATAAACTGCAGCAATATTTCCTTAGAAACCGAAAGGAAAAAAAAAAATCCTTCCTGTACCTTCAATTTCTAATCCAGTCCTATGATTGGTTAGAATACCTGGCAGTATCCAGCCTGATCAACATGTTTCTGTGTGTCTTTGAGATGAATTTTCTGGTGCCCTGAAATACTAAGCCACATGAAATTTAGACAAACAATATAGACAACATTTTATTTTTATTTGGACATAATAATAGAATTTAAACTCCTATCAGTGACTGAAATTAAATTCAACCACTTAACACAGAATACCAGAAATAATTGTGTCTTAAAATTGTTTATTTTTTGAGCAAGTGACAACACAATATCTGGATCTTTCTTAGAAGTCATAGAGCAAGTTGGTCAAATAATTTTTACAGAAATGCTCCTAAATGAAGTAAAAGTTGGGGAGAGAAGAGGAGACATCAACACTCTTTAAACAACAACAAAAAAAAGTTTTTTAATGTTTATTTATTTTTGAGAGAGAGAGTGAGAGAGACAGAGTGCAAGCCAGGGAAGGGCAGACAGAGAGGGAGACACAGAATCCGAAGCAGGCTCCAGGCTCTGAGCTGTCAGCACCGAGCTGAAGCGGGCTCAAACTCAGGAGCTGTGAGATCACGACCTGAGCCGACGTCAAATGCCTAACCGGCTGAGCCACCCAGGCGCCCCAGCGTCAATACTCTTGTTTGTAAATGCTCTTATTATAAACTATTTTGGAAGATTTTGGAAGATAAACTTATTGAGGGCAGGCCAGATATGCTCTTTCATTGCCTTATGAGACCCGGAAGACTGACTAATCAAGATTGAGTGAAGAACAAGAAGAGTGTCTTAATACCTTAAACTTTACAAAGAAGTTATCAGATAGAACACAAGTGCAGTGACTGATCTTGCTGACAGTGTCTTGACAATGGCTATGAAAGCTCGATGACCCTTAACATCTTGTGGAACAAAGGAGTCAGTTAAACAAGGTGAAAATGTTAAAGAGGGAATATAAAAAACACAAAAGAAAGATGACAAGATGACAAGTTAAACATAATCCACAGAATAAGAAACGTCAGAAGCCTCCTCCGCAGCACACCTACAAACACCTGCCCTTTTGTTAATACATTAAAGAGAGCCTCTCACTGTAACCCCTTCACTCCCTTGGTAGGGGGAACCCGGAAGACTAGGCAGCTTGACATACCTGGTGGGAAAGATCTTACTGTAGGGCAGCTCTCTGGACAATGCATCCAGCAAGCTCTATTTTTCTTAGTCTTTTATTTAGTATCGCTAAAGCCTGGGGCTAACTTTTTTGCTCCACCTACAAAGTCTCACAGGCATTAGTAGATTAAAGTAGACATAGTCACTGAATGATCCCTGTGTGTATTGGGGAAGAATGATAGGGGGACCGCCTTGAGCTGAAAACTTCTACTCTGAACCAACTTTTAAAGAGAGAAGATGGGGCGTCTGGGTGACTCAGTCCATTAAGCGTCCGACTTCGGCTCAGGTCATGATCTTGTGGTTCATGAGTTCGAGCCCGGCATTGGGCTCTGTGCTGACCGCTTAGAGCCTGTAGCCTGCTTCAGATTCTGTGTCTCCCTCTCTCTTTGCCCCTCCTCCACTCGTGCTCTGTCTCTCTATGTTTCTCTCTCTCAAAAATAAACAAACATTAAAAAAAAATAGAGAAGAGAATAATCAGCCTCTTATGGTATACTTTTTTTTTTTTTTAAATCATATGAGGTCTGATTCAAATTTTCAGTGTATAGTCACAGATCTCTGAGGACCGTTGATGTCTGTGACCTGGTCCCAGTGGAATACTGCCTATGCTCCCAGATAGTTCACCCTTTTGCCTTGGCCTTAAATTCCACCATAAAGGGGAGAGCCTTTTATTCAAGCATTTCTATCTATTAATAGAAAATTGTATTAGGGTGAATAAAACAATGGGATACAAAAAACAACATGAAAGAGTTATTCATATCAGTTTCTCTAACAGAAGAATTGTTATAGTTGATGAATGAAGATCAGAGGAAGGGAAATTTCTCAATGAAGAGTTGAAAGAAAGAGATGAAGAGTTTGGAGCAAGAGGGCAGCAATTATCTTCTTGACAAATACCATTTGTGTAATAAGTATTTTCCTTTTTCTGGACACCGGATGCAGAAGATTGAGTTAACAATTTCCTCAGTTCATGGCACATTATCATCATTGGTCAAAGCAAGACTCTTCTTTTATTTAAAAATTGTTTCCATTGATTTCTATTCCTCATTCCCATTCCACCTCCCCCCAGGTAGCCATTGTAACGTATTCAATGTGTATCTTTTTGTTCCCACATGTTCTTGCAAAATGGGTGTGCTTTTATGTGCATTTAATTTACATAAATAACATTGCATTTTATATTTCTATTTAAAAATTTTCTTGTACTCAAAATTTTTTAAAATTTATCCATATATTTAAGATTCATCCATGTTACTTTGTATATATTTAGTGCCTTGCTTCTCACCACCACACAATGTGTACCTTTTCCCTAGGATAAATTTACTTAATGATAAATGCTTTTTTTCCCCTGTGCACTTCCCCAGGGATATGCACTCAGATTTCATCTGGTTATCTCACCCTGGAGGATGCTGAAGTCCATATCCGTGCATATGATCTCTCAGGACCTATGTGAGAATCTCTTTGGAGTCTAATTCTACTTCATCAGTAGAATTGCTGGTGATGAGGTTAGAATATATTTGAAACACTCTAGGGTTTTTTTTTTTTTTTTGGCGGGGGGAGGGTGCCACTTTTTCTTGTATGTGAAGTTGGTGAATAAGTGGGGTGATTAGACATTAAAGGATATGCCCACAGTCACTCATGAGTGATTTCTCTATTCTTTGCACCATATCACATTCCTTTCACTAACTTTTCCTATCCTGACACTAGAAAGTGGGTTAGATTCATTGCATTATATTTCCTGTGGGCTGCCTAACCACTCTCTCTTTCCTGAATATAATGTAACTAGCAGCTCACAGAGCTAGGTTAGTGATGTGGGAAATATAAGTTCCATGTTGGCTAAAGGCAATGCTAGTGATCTCATTGAACTGTTTTCTGATGTACTAGAAATAGTGCCTCTGTGTTAGCATGAGGGACAATCATATGCATGCAACTTGTTGGCACAAGTCTTAGAGGTGAATTTCTAAGAAGATGACTGAATCCTGAAGATCTGTTAAGGAAAAGGCAGTGAAGCTTTAAATTAATACCCCTTGTATGTGAAACATATGGAAAGTTTGACGTCATGGGCTTGGGGAAAGAGAGACCGAGTTTAAATCTGTTGGGAAAAGGAAACAGTGCAAAGCCACCTTATGGTAGATTCCTCAAAAATATTTTACCAATACTTTATGATAAACAATCTGAGTGTTAGGACATCCGTATTTTGTAATCCACTCCTTGATGTGGTATCATTTTGCTTGTTTTAATGTTATTTCACCCAGCACTGCCACATTCTTCTCTTAACTGTCACATGGCAGTCCCAATGACCACACTGCAATACTTCTCCTATCAACACGAGGTTCTCAGTCCCCAAGAAAGCCTGATACAGTCATTCCAGACATTCTTGCACAGACATTTCTGTCTTTTACAGGGGCTTTGAACTTTGATGCTAAATCAGTGTTCTCTTACAAGGAAGAATGCATTCTATAATTCATAGTGGAAACTTACTCCATCAAAAGCAATGATTGAATCTCAACTTGGGGGGAGGGAGAAAGAGACTCCCCTTAGAGTCTTCTGGGATGCAGGTGCATATGTCTGGGGAGTGGGAGGTATAAAACATTGTAAGCCTTTATCTAAGAGATTCCTGTCTTCTCCCCCACCATTTTTGATCCATCTACTACTCACCACCTAACCCCTTAACATTTAGGACAATTTCCTCAATGACTTTTTGGACAATCAGCCTCTTTATAAACAATAACAGTGTCATTAGTCACTTGGGAAAATGGTTTTTACAGAGCCTGTGAGGCCATCATTAGGAAACTGGGTTAAATGATAGGCCAGATTAGAATTTTTGCAGAAAAATTCTCTTAGGTTCCCTCAGTTGCCATGACACTTTTAATTTTTCAAAAAGTAGCATAGTGTATTAGCCCACTGGAAAAACAGTGAGCTAATTTTAGGTCAGAGGCTTGGGTTTTAATTGTGCTCTCTGCTGCAAATAGTCTTATTTGGTAACATGATGGCTCTTTGAGACTCTAGTCGGACTAGAGAAATGCCAAGATCTTGTCCAGTTCATAAGTTATTAAACTACTAACCCTACAGGAAAAGCAAACTACAATGGGAACTTGGAATATTGTGACTCTCTTTGCCTTCATTTTCTAATTTTTTGGATGAAGAACACAAAATTTTGTTTTCTTTCATCTTGACACATTTTTCTATGGTTAATCTTCTCCAGAACAAAACTATTAACACACATGGAGGCTCTATGTTGAGAAGCAGGTTAGACTACAGAAATGTGTTTCTGGTCCCTTTTGTTGGATAGCCTAAGAAGAAAAGAGGATCTCTTTAGGAGGGACTCTTTGGAGAATAGTGGTTTTCATACTTTAGTAGAATCAGGACCACAGACATTGCCGCTCCCCTCCACCCGACCCCTGTTCAGAGTTGCTGATTCAGTAGATCTGGGGTGGAGTCTGAAAATTCATATTTCTAACAAGGGCCCAGGTGAAGCTGATGCTGCTGGTTAGGGGACCACACTTGAAGAACCAGTGTTACAGAACATCATTTGTCCAGTGTTGCGGCAGTGATCTGAATCTGTCCATGTCAACCTTGTACCAGGCTATAGTTTGTGATGGCAGCCTTTGAAATGATGCCTCAACCTTCTGTTCTAGATTCCAGAAGATTCTGTTTTCCAGTAATCAACACCACACACACCAGCAACACACAAAATGGAGAATAAGACAAACTTGTATAGTCACTCAATTTCTTTATTCTTCCTCTCTTCATGACTCAAAACTGTAGATAGTCTAGTTCATGTAATTGGCCTAAAATAATTAAAGGAATGATGTATTTTGAATGGTGTATCATCAGTTTTCAACAGCATCCAATAGAGAAAGATCACCAATCAGAGTTCAGATACTATCTCCCTTTCTCTCCCTTTCTCTCCCTTTCTCTCCCTTTCTCCCTGGAGTAGTGATATTTATTATTTTCTGTTTACCATGAAATGGTTATTCACTCTATTGTAATATCTCATGTAATCCTTGAGACAATCCCATTGGGTAGGTAATATTTTTATCCCCATGTTATGGATGGGGAAACCAAGACCTGGAAAGGCAAAGTAACTCCTCAGAGGTTGCTGAAAAAAGAAGTGGTCCACCACTATACTGAACTACACTGCCTCCAACTATATAATACTGGAAAGCCATGCCACACTTTCATTGCTGTTTACGTTCTGTAAAATGGGCCTATCTCCCAGGGATAATGTGAGAATGAATAAGGTAATAGGCTTATTAAGTGCGACAGAGAAAGGATGTGTTTGACTATCAGATATTAATTTTTTAAATATTTTTTTTATTTTTTGAAATTTGTTTTGAGAGAGAGAGAACAAGTGGGTGAGGAGCAGAGAAAGAGAGAGACACACACACACACACACACACACAGAGAGAGAGAGAGAGAGAGAGAGAGAGAGAGAGAGAATCCGAAGCAGGCTCCACACTGTCAGCGCAGAGTCCTATGTGAGGCTTGAACTCAGGGACCGCGAGATCCTGACCTGAGCTGAAATCAAGAGTCAGACACTCAACCGACTCAGCCACCCAGGTGCCCCTGAAATATTTTAGATGTTACTCTCCTTTTCCACAACACATCAAATGCTACATTGTATAAGCTTATTATTTTCTGTTTTATTCTTTTTGCATGTCTGATCCTTAAAGAATTATTTTTATGCTCTTTCCCTCAAAGTGGTCATGCATTCCTTGTTCCTGTTGACATTCAATGGAACTACTAAAAAATTATTTTATTTTTCCTGTGTGACCCTAAAAGGCAGATGTTCTGGAGCCACCAGAGATTGGTGGAAAGAGAGTTGAGTTCTAGCGCCAGCTCTGGGGCCCCTCACTGTGATCCCGGCAGTCACTGAATCCTGCTTTTACATCTGATTGGGTTGGGTTTGATCAGAGAGACTAATTTTTCTCATTGTGGTATAGGATGGATGATTTTAACATTCACAGACCCAGATTTGGGTGAAACCCATTAATATTTCACAAGGATGCAAAACAATATGACTGAACACATTTTTTTTCTAATTGCAACAACTATAATAATTAGCAGCATGTTGGTTATCTTACTCACCCTGTCATAGATAAGACAGACTGAGAGTTATGAGTAAGCCAAGGCCAGCAGTCTGTAATCCCACCTCTTTACTCCTAATCAGGACAGCACTTCAGAATCCAAGTGAGTAAGCATGATGGGCTTGTCATGGGAATTACCTACAATCTTATCTATTTTTTGAAATGAATCATTTCATAATAATTAATAATAATAATAATAATAATAAACCACTTCCAATTGGCAACATATTATTATTAATGATTAATTATTGGCAATAGCACTCATACCCGATCACCACTCTTTGATTGAGAACCACAGGACTAGCTGATTTTCAGATATCTTCCAACACAAACATCTCATTTATGGTCTTGGAACTTTTATCCAGTAGAGCTTCACAGTGGTCTTTCTGGATTCTCTGCTTTGAAGATGAGTTACGTGGCACAATTTCGTCTAAATTCTGTCTAGTTTGCTAATCTGGAAACAACAACAACAACAACAACTAAAAAACATGTAGCGATTCTTTGGAAAAAAAAAAAAAAACAACAACACGTAAGAACAGTCTTGAGAAGAAACTAAAATTGCCAACTGAAACATTTCTTCTCCAGACTCCTGAAAGGCATGGAAAATGTCAGTTTGCCTGGTGCCTGCTGGCTTCTAAAGATTCCTGTCCTCTGAAGCAAAGATGGCATCAGCCCTGGAATGGAGGAATTAATCGAACTCACTGACTCTTAGGGGTCCAAATCCTTCAAATGGGAAATCTTTTGGGTCTAAGCTGTCTACTTTTATTTTTACATTCAGCATTTCTCCTCACTTACTTATTTATTCCCTTTGGGATTCTTAAAAGACTGCCTAGGGAATTTTTAGAAAATGGTTTAATCTCCATAAGGACGATGCAATATTTGTGTTACAATTTCCCTTTTAAACGTTAGAATCACTTAATATTTACCCTGTTTATCCTGGCACAAGGTCTTCAAAAACAGGATATTCTCCTTAAGTCCCATTTTAGTTATAATGTGGCAAATCACAAGCAATCTTTTCTAATTATTTATATGGAAGTCTTGGAATTTCCACAGCATATGTTCCGAGCCAAAAAAAATAGAGATTGAAAGCAGGGAATTTTTGAATTCAGCTGATTTACTTCACATAACTTTTTGCAGATACATTTGCTTAACAGGGCTGTGAATCTTGAGTGTGATTTGGAAATGGAAAGTTTTATGAAATCAGAGGAAACAATGGTAAAAATAGTTTACGTCTGACGATACCAATCTCAGGAAAAGGTGATGTCGAAGTTACTTACAAGACTTTCCTGGACAGCTACTGGTACAGGAAGACCAAAAAAGGGCTGGGGTTGAGCTGAATTGAGACTGTCTTGAAAGTCGGCAGTGTGCTAGGGCAAAAAGAACGAGAAACATAAAATTAGGAAACTTCTAGCCCTCAATATCAAGATTACCATTTTCTGACCACTACCTCCTTATTTTTTTTCCAATTTATTTACTACAATCCCAACTTAATAGTTCTTTGACTCTGTTCTTATTGTATGACGTTCCAGACTCACCCTCACTTCCTGTGACCCTCTTTTGAGCCATTGTCCTAACCTGGCAAACTCCCAACTTTGGTTTATCCAGCATTATGCCTTGCAGAACCTTGCACTCCTCTAGCTAAACCTGGCTGGGGCAAAACCAATGACTTCCTACGATATTTATTTCATGCCATTTTCTATATCTCAGGCTGCTAACAACATTTAAGATATATATATACTGAAGAAAGGGGAAAGGAGAGGAGAAGTTTCTGAAAGAAACTCACCATCCTCTTGTTCAAACACTTTGTACTTCTACCCGGTGTTTCCTTTGCTTCCCTGTCTTCCTTCTTCTAATCCATTTGCCCTTCACGTGTCTTTGTCTCATTACTCTAGAATGGAAACTCCATGGGGCGCTTAAGTGACTCAGTCGGTTAAGTTACCAACCTCGGCTCAGGGCAGGATCTTACCACTTGTGAGTTCAAGCCCCGTGTCAGGTTCTGTGCTGACAGCTTGGAGCCTAGAGCCTGCTTTAGATCCTGTGTCTCCCTCTCCCTCTCCCTTCCCCCACTCACACTATGTCTCTCTCTCTCTCTCTCTCAAAAATAAACATTAAAAAAAATTAGAATGGAAACTCCATGAAAGTAGGCATAATGTTTGCTTTGTCCCCACTGTATCCCTGAGCACCTAGAACAGTGCTTGGAATGTAGGAGACACTCAATAAATATTCATTTTGTCACCGACCTTAGCTGTGGAGGGAGACAGACATATCCGTGTCCAGGGGTTCAAATAGAAACATTGGGGAATAAATAAATCCTAGAGCCCAGAGCCTCAGGCAACCACAGAAAGTCTGTCTAAAGCATAAACACACACACACACACACACACACACACACACATAATAGGAATGACCTAAAGCCACGAAGTAAGATTTCCATGAAGATCCTGCAAAGGAATATGTGACTTGCAAGATGGCCAGTGTTGGTTTGCTTAGAGTCATAATGCCTGACTAGCAGGTATTTGGCTGATTTGTCTACAGTTCTTTGGCTAGTTATTATTAGCCCAGAAATCATAATGATGATGAGGAAGGACTTTAAGGCCATCTATCCTGCTCCATTCTTCTCTGCAGTGAAAAAACTTGGACCTGAAAAGTTAAGATTCTTGTCCCAGGTTGCCCTTTTATTTATAAAATAGAAGAACCCCAGTATCTCTCCTCCTGACTACTTTTTTCTTCATGCTACCCTGCAAATGTCAAAATATCTCTCTAAACAGTTTAACAATGCAATGTTGAGTTCTTGAAATGGAACTGGGTTCCAAAGGAAAATTTTTATGTGTTGTTTATTAAAATTGGAACTTTAATTTAGCACAGAAATTTAAAATATTTTAAAGGGAGATTTCCAAAGGTGTTATGCTTTGGGGGGGGGAGGTATCCATGCTCTAGTCAAATGGCAGAGACATCTTCTTTTATTTGTTTTCCATACAAAACTCTGAACTTGGTCAATTATGAGATCATTCCAAATTAAATAATTAACTAATAGACCTAACACATTTTGGTTTAAAGTGACTTTCTCTTATGGTATTTGCCTCTTTTATCTTTCCCATGTGTTTATTTGTCCCTATTTACCACAATCTCATAAAAGGTCCTCTCCAAGTCTCCCCTTACAATGTAAACAGATGTTTTGCAATCATTCTGGAATGAGAGGAACCGTGAATATTTTCATCTCATTCCTTAGTGTTGCCCATGTTGCAAGTGAAGAATGGAGTTGGATTCGTTTGGGACCAGGAGGTATGGCGACCACAAGGCTGATCTCACAGGCTGGCTGCCAAGGAAATCCCCCTTAGGGCTGACTGGAGGCAGCTAGAAGAACATGGGTGGAGAGTGTGCTTTGATGCTCAGGGGCGTCCTTAATTTTATTTTCTAAGCTCTGACAAGAGGCAAAGGGAATTCCTTTTTTGGAGTTAGATCTTGGGTTTCTAAGAGAGAATCTGGACAAGGGGCTCCCATACTGTCTGCTCATTCCTCTCTTTCTTGTACACTGGCAGCAGATGCCAAATGCTCAGCATAAGTTGTTCCAGTGTTCAAGCTTCAAAAATGGTCCTGAAAGTGGTATTGAGAAGCTTATACTCATCAGCTTGAGAAGTGGGTTCAGTCTCCTGGATCACCTGTCATATGCATTATGTCAAACTGGAGTTAGACGCATGAGCTTCTGGGTCCCCTAAGTGACAGCATCAATGGGAAGGTACGTTTCTCAACCAGCACCGAGACTGAGACACCTTGGTATAGTGCACTGAGTAGTGAACTGTGAATGAGGAGATCTGGGTTTAAGACCCAGTTCACTGTCTGTGTGATCTTGCCCAACTAAACTTCTCTGAGCCTCAGTTTTCAGCTCAACACCATAAAGATAAAAACAGCCACCTCACCCCTCTCATAGGGCTGCTGTGAGGCTCACAGACAATAATCTCAAAACACTTTGGAAAACTCTTTAGGGAAAGAGTTACACAAATATGAAGGGTTATTAATAACAGAATGAAATGTCCTGAATTATTGCCTCAATAGTTATCTGGGGATGTGATAACGCCCAGCAGCTCAGAAAGCATGCACTCGTTTGCTATCACTTCACAGGCACTTGGGGCACTCAGAGCATCAGACCCAGTAATATGTAAAAATAGGCAAGACTTCTACCCCCACAGTGTTAAAATCCATTGAGAAAGCAAAGCCCGTGCTGGAAATAGCAAGCAATGGAACAAATACAAAGCAAGGTGTTTAAGAGGGCCAGAGATGGGGATTAGCAGAGAGTAGGGGAGGGTCATCCCAAACAGGAGAACTGGAATACACAAAGGCATCTTTGTCCACATGAAATGTGAACTTGAAAACATGTGATAGTCAAAGCATAAATGATAAAAATTCTGAACTGTTTAATTTACAAAAGGGAAAGGAGAAATCATTTTTATGGTCAGTCTTTTTCCTACTATTATTTTATGTAATAATTCAGTGCTAGATTAGCAATTTAGTCAGTCACTCATATCAGGTGCATGTGTATTATTAAATAGATATTTTTTACTCCGAATGATGAGTAATATTTTTCTCAAAATTCCAGAAAGTTACAATAAACCCATGGTGAAATAGGCTTTTAACCAACGATTCTTCCTATAGTTTGCTTTCCAGAAAATTTCAAACTTCTATCAGCTTGCTAAAATACAATTTATTTCCTAATTATAGATAAGTCACAAGTTGAACTTTGTGAAGCTGTGAACTATGTGAACTGTGCAGTTCTTCTCATACAGGAACTGAGTCTTCTTTTATGTGTTTTCATGGCTAGCACAGTGTCTGTGTAGTAGCTCCTCAGGAAACACTTATAAATCGAACTGAATTAGGAAATTGTGACAGACACTGCTAGCCACCTACTCATTATCCATTCTTCCCTTTTTCTTATGAACAGTGTCCTGATTTATTTGGGGGCAACTATGTTGTATTCAGTTAAAATATTCAATCTCCCACCTTTCCAATGAGCTGTAAGAGAAAGCCACCACCTGGAACTTATTGAAAGCTCTTTATTTATTATTTTTTTAATGTTTACTTATTTGAGAGGGAGCGTGCAAGTAGGGGAGGGAAGCGGGTAGGGGGGAGAGAGGACCTCAAGCAGGCTCTGTGGTGTCAGCAAAAAGCCTGATGTGGGGCTCGATCTCACAAACTGTGAGAGCATGACCTGAGCCAAGATCAAGAGTCGGATGCTTAACCAACTGAGCCACCAGGGACCCCTGAAAGCTCTTTAATAGGGGATAAACTCCACTGGCTTTGTCCTCTTCCCCTTCATTTTTCTCTTATTTTCCTGCTTGAAATACAGACGTCATGTTTGTAGATGGAGCAGCCATCTTAGGATCAGGAGGATTGTCCACATGCCAAGAATGACAGAACCAGCAATTAGAATCAATCTTGGTCTTTGATGTTTTCTTCAGTGTTGAACTGCATTGCCTTGCACCTCACGCTAGTTTTGCCACTGTAAAAGATTTCTGTTACATAGAGCCAAATGGAATAATAAACCTAGATCCTTTGATTCTTAAAACGGGGAGAAGTTGACATGATAGAATGTACTGAAGTACTTTGTCACTCCCAATCCCATTCTGATGTGCCCTCCAAAAAATGAATTGCTCTTTCTCTCACCTGGGTGAGAATTACTGTCATAATGAGCCGCTGTTATTACTGGGAATGTCACTTCCCTCAGATGTGTTAGGTCACCTCCAGGGAGGATCATAATAATTTGCCTACTTGAAAGTCGTGAAAGGGTTGGAGTTGCTACAAACTCAGTAATTATTAAATAGGCTGAGAAAAATTTGCCTGAAGCATCTCAGAGTCCAATGAGAGAAGCTACAGAAGATGCTTTAAATTTTCATATGGACAATAGGGGATTGATGAAATTAGGCTAGAAATGATGGATTGTACTGCCTACAATTAAAGAATCCTAACAGTGGAAGGCATCTTAGTGGCCATCCAATTGGATACCTTATATGAGGCAAAACTTGACCTCTGCCATGTTGTTAGATGTCATCCAACCTTGCTTGATCACTTCTAATGACGAAGAGTTGGTGATTTCATGAGGTGACCCTTTTCATTGTTGAAAAGATTTAATAACTGGAAAGCCCTTTTTTTACAGTGAGCTCAATATGGCTGTATCTTAATGTTTTTACATATATATGGCACTTTATATATTTAAAGAGTTTTCACATGATCACATTTAATTTGATAGTCATAAAAATCATGTGAATCACTTGAAATGGTACTGTTACCCCTATTTGAGCATGTGCAAGTGAGTGCAGAGAGGCTACCTATACCTATGCAAGGTTTTACAATTCCTGAGTAGAGTAGCTGGATTTGAACTCAGGACTATTGGGTTGTGAGTCAAGTTATTTCTCAAATTGTTATTATTTTTCTGCATGATATTGTTTTACTGAGCCCCTAAAGGTTACTATGTTAAGTGCTGAAACTCTCATGGGGAAAAGACACACGTATTCCTAGTCCTCCCCAAACCAATGGGGGCTACTTCTAGCCCTTGGTATAACACAGACTAACAAGTGTATTCTTTCCTCTGCATGGCAGTCATTCAGTTATTACATAGCTTCACAGGCATCTCTTATCCAAACAAAACATACTGTTCCTTCAACAGCTCCTACTAGACCAAGGATTTTGGAGCTGTCTAGCATCTTCATCACTTTTCTCTGGACACTCTCTACGTTTTGTCTCTATCATAAGAAATGGTATCCTGAATCAGATACCTCTGCTCCCAGTATGACCTTGGATTGCCTCAGGTGATTAGAAAGTTGAATGGTGTGAGTACAGCTTGAGCTTGTTGCATCTATTTTGGTTTCTCATGGTCAATGTTAGCTTGTGTTCACTTTATGGATCACTGAAACCACCAGAAAGTCTTCCTGTGGATTATGGTCAAGTCAACTCTCTTCTATCCTGTACTCAAGTATTTGATGTTTTACATCTAAATACTGTATTTTAATGCATTCCCATTGTTTCACTTCACTAGCTCTGAGATCTCCTTTATCTTGATTCCGTCATTTCTAAGGTTAACTATTTTTTCCAGTCTTCTGTCATGAATAAATTAGATAATCATGTCTTATGATTATTGATAAAAATGTTGAACTGAACAATTTCAAAGACAAAACACAGGAAGATTAGTCCCAATCTGTCAAACATATACTTGCAGCTCTCTTCATTCATTGATTCCACAAAATTTAATGAATTCCTTATCTTGGTCTAGATGTAGGATGAAAAAATAAATAAAACCACCTGAGTTTATAAGTTGGGAAAGATAGACATGTTCACAGATAAATGTAACATGACAGGTGCTCGGCTACCAGAATGCATTTGTGTACAGAGGCCATAGAAGAGTGCAATCAATTCAACCTGGGAGAAGCAGGTGAAACCTCAAATGGTGTACAACTCAAAGATATAATGAGGGACTTTAGCAAATATTTTGCTGAAAGCACTATAAACTAATTCAATAGATTAGGTATTTCTTCAATGTTCAAAACTTGGAATCATATCCAAACTCCAAACTGAAGTTATTTACCATGACTTGGTCTTCGGGATCCCATCTTAGATCCCATCAGTCGCTTGTTTTTGTACTTCAGAGAAATGCATTAAAATTCCTTAATCCCCTTTAGATTTCTTCTGAAGTTAAGCAGACAACATAAATGGTTCGGATCATCTTCTTCCATGACACCAACTTTGTAAAGGGCCATTAGGTTACTTGTTTACCAACCAATTTTGCCTGAAGCCACTTTTCTGATCCCTAGATATTTGGTAGGTGAAGTCACACATATCTCATCACAGCCCCAGAATAACTTCTCTTACTTCTCCCACTTCCTTTTCTTTCCTTGTCCATTATGACTCTATCCTCATCAGTATCCAGAAGGATGCCCAAAAGCCTCTCCAGCCATGAAGGGACAGGTGTACTTTCCAAACCTCAGTTATGGCCTTTGTTACATAGCACTGGGCTATTGGTTATACACATCCCGAGGAGTCCATGAGCTTGGGGATTTTCTTGTAGAATCCAACTTTTTCTCATGCCATATTTACATATTATTTTTAGCATTTTGAAAGTTTCTTTTCCAAATTTTAATTCATAGTATCTATTATTGTACTTTTGTTGGATCTGCTAAGAGCAAAACCATGCATTAGATGCTGGGAAGGCAGAGGTTGATACAATGATGTACAAGAACTGCTCCCAAGCATTAAAGGAACTGATGGTCCAGTGGAGGAGGTAGACAAGTATGTATATAATACAAGGAAGTGGCTATTCCGGTTTCTTTTTGATTAACAAGCATTTTGCAAAGACTTGAGCTATGTGTGTTCAAGGCTAAAGCAGTCATTTTAAAAATAGCTTAAAAAAATAATTTCACTGGATAGGGTGCTATGGGGTGGGAAGGGCATAAAATTGGTTATCATCACCTCCTATATAATAAAAACAAATTATTTGTCACGTTTTAACTGTGTCTGTGGTCCAGTGCAAGAGATTTACCACTTCGGATGAATTCCATACATTTGCATTTAAGTCTGAGGACTTTCCATTACCAGGCAGTTGAACCAAAGGATTGGTAACTTTTCTGAAACAAGAGGGAAAAATGATTTCTCTTGCTTTTAGTAGTATTCCTTTACTTTCCACTCAAGAAAATCATTTCAGAAAGTTGATATTTGTTGTTGAAAGAATTATTTTATGAGTATTTTATGAATAGAAAGTATAAAACTAAGAAGTAATGCTGTCTCCCTTTTAAAAAAATAGCTCACAAAAGATAGGACCTTTTCCTTTTTCTTGTGAGAGAAAAATTAGACCTTACTTTGGAATTTGCAACTATGTCTTAATGGAGAAAAAAATCAGTTCACATGATGTAGTGGTTACTTAGCCACTTCAAAGTCAAGAGTAAAATTTACTATTCTCTCTCTCCCCCTTTCTTTCTGCCTGCTTGTCTATTTCTCCCCTTTCTGTCTCTGTTGCCCTCCCTTTCTCTCTCTGGCTTTTTCTTTATTCTGAAATGAGCATTATTCTGAAATGCACATTACCTTGCAAAGATATCCTTTTGGACTGAAAACGAGGAAAAGCTTTAATTTTATCACCTTGGAAGTGTTTCAGTTTTCTGTGGCAGAGAGAGTAGCTTTAGCAATGAGAGCAAATGAAGGGGTTAAAACTGGACTTGGCTGGGTGTCAGTGAAACTTTTTTTCTGGCTCTGCTCCGGGTTTCCCCTTGAAGGGATTTCCCTCCGCCTCTGTGCCTCTGCAACAAGACCCTTTATAAAGAGCAGACTTTCTATTTCACTCCTCACTGAGCCTCACTGGCTTTAGGAGCTAAAGCCTCTTCCAGGGCATTTTCAGGTGGGACAGAAAGAAGAGTTTTGGGACCATCATGTTCTCATCACAGCGACAACTAAAAATGCCTAGGAAGATGTTTGTGATCTTTGGAGCTTCAAATATACTTTGCATGGTGTTTACAATTTGTAAGTTCTTCTCTTTGATCTGTTCCAAATGCTCACATTCCATTTCAGCCCTGATTTTGGCTTCAGTCAGTTTTGCTATGGTAATAAAGAAAGGCACTAGGATTTTTAAGCAGTGGAAAAACTTAATTTAACATAACATGTAATGTGCTATTGAGTATTGCTATGTACCATTGTATTGTCATAGTTGGAGCTGCAAATTGATGTTTTTCAGATATATTTTTCCAATGTCAAGTAAATAATTGGATTTATCTCTAGTAAGGTCTATCTCTTCAGTTTCCTGTACTTGATAATGATCTTAAGCTTAGCAAATAACAAAATAATTTTGATAAATGGGCATCAAGGTTGGAACTGACACTTCTCCAAGATTCTAACACCTTTGGCAGTGACTCCAATTATTTTTGGCTTCTTGCAGTTAGTTTAAAATTTAGGAAACAGATCAGCCAGACTGTATTTTGGACATTATACTAGGACAGAGGAGAAGGAGCAGAATACTAAACAAAGTTTGCTTTTCTCTTTTTTGCCTTCACAGCTCAAGCTTTTAAAATAGAGACCTTCCCTGAAAACAAAATTGTTGCTCAGATTGGTGATGTCGTTTCACTGACTTGCAGGACAACAGGCTGTGAGCCCCCATCTTTCTCTTGGAGAACCCATTTAGATAGTCCACTGAATGGGCAGGTGAGAAATGAGGGGTCCAATTCCACGCTGACCATGGATCCCGTTGGTTTCAGGAATGAATACTCTTACCTGTGCACAGCGATTTGCGGATCTGAGAAACGGGAAAAAGGGATTCAGGTGGAGATTTACTGTGAGTACTACAGAGAATCTTTGATTTTCTCTTAATTTTGCTTTAAGTTAAGTTTCTTTAATGGATAGTTTTAAAAGAAAAAAAAAATCAAAGGATATTCATGTACAGATTCTTGGCTAGAGGACATACTGCACCAAGAAAGTTAGAGGCAGCTGAATCTAGCTCTAGAAAAGGAACCCACACCTTGGTCTTTATTCTAACTGCCACAAACATAGTGACCATGGGTAAGACACAACCTCTGGGTTTTTCTTTTCTTAGCCATAAAATGAAGCTCTCTGAAGTTTTTTAATTGTATTTTTCAGCAATTTCTATTTGATTATATCCTCACATGTTTACTTGGTCATACATCCAAATGATTTATGAATTCCATTCTTCAGGGATTTTCCACTTTTTTATTCTTACACAATTTTGTGCTTAAAATCAGCTTAAGTAGGAGATCTATAATTTAGTAATAGGCTTCAGTACAAGTTTTCCCTTTGACTTAAGAAAAGTATCTGCAAACATTTCACTCCTTTGACTTTGGTATAGATAAATTTAGGAGGGTTGTTTTTGTTTTTGGTGCCATTAAGCCTTAATGCTCAACCACTCAACCTCAGGATAATTTGTGTAATGGATTAGAGTTATCTGATGCATGTTAATAAACACCCCTAGGTTGCCATTCTACCAAACTGCATCTCAGTCCATTCTCAATCCAGCGTATAAAGTTAGCAAGAGGAGTTAAAAGCCAACCTGAAATAAAAATCTTGCCTTTGGTTGCTGACGACTACTCTTTCAGAAAACCAAACCAAACCAAACCAAACCAAACCCTGGAAACCTTTATGGCCATCTCTTCATGAAGATCCCATCTGATTATCTTATAATTATTTTGGTTCCCTTCTGCTATGGCGGAGCTCAGTCTTGCCCAGTATCTGTAATTGATTCTTCAGTAAGCCCCATGTGTTGCTAATGTGGCCCAAGAAACTGTGCTTGGCCGGCTGCTTTCAATTATGCTGGTTGTACATGCATTGTTTGTGCAGCCTCCTGAGCTCCTTGAAAGGCCCCCTTATGTAAATACAGGGGAAAGTAACAAGTTCTTGTATTACCTGACAGCAAACCTTGTGGGTTACGGGCACATTTCTTACAGAACAGGAGGGATAGAAATTATTGGTGGAAAAATTAAAAATACTGGTTCTTCCACCCAGCAAAGCATTTCCGATTCCTTTGCCTTTGCTCTCAAGTATCAAATAGTTGAAGATTTAAAAAAGAGAAATAAAGACGCTTCTGGCTTTAATTATCTTTCTGGAGGTTTTTTTCCTTCAAAAATATCTGGCTCTCATTATGTTGAACAATCGTGTCTCCATTCCACATTTGATTGTAATATTCTCCAGAGCTGGGACCTTTGTGTCCTTATTACACAGAGTCCTGAATCCAGCCGATGTGTTACCATCATGACAGTTTGTAATGAAAAGGTAGCCCTTGCAAAGGAAGCAACAGCTGACTGAAATAGCACGTTCCCTTGGCACTGAAAGGTTCAAGTGGTGTGCTGGTTAGGATATTGAGTTAAGCATTTCAAGAGGCAAATCTGCCTTCCAGAATTTAAATACTAGACCTTCCTGGTGGATGAATTCTGGTCAGAGGCATTATTTTCAGAAGCCAATTATTTAACATTGCTCTTTTCCTTTCTTAGCATGTGTTGCTCAATAACTGTTCTTTGCCATGACATTCTGAGCCTCAGTTTTCTTATCTATAAAGTGGACTTATGTCTGCTCTAAGAGAATGTGGTATAATGTAAATCTTCAGTAGCAGTACAGAATAATAAAAGTACTGAGTTTAAATCCCAGACTTGCCATTTCTGAGCTGTGTGGCCTCAGGCAAGTTATGCAAATGTGCTAAGGCTATGTTTTCATACCTGTGAAATGTGGTCTCTATGTGTTAGAGTTAAAATAAAATCCTTTATATTTAATGACTAGCACAGTGATGGGCATATGTAAGTATTCAATAAACATCAATTTCTTCTCTCTTCTTTTACTCTAATAATATGCAACCCTTAGTACATGCAGGCTCACAGCTGAAGAACTCTAAAGGGTGATTGATTCTGATTCGTGAACCCACCCCAAACCATGAAAGGCTATTTAAACAATGAATTAAGACTGTATTAACAGAAACATTAGACTTGGTTTGCATTGCATTGAATCAAAGACATTATATTACATGAACAGAAAGCCTGCTCATGTGTATTTGTTTGACCTTTGCAGCTTTCCCTAAGGACCCAGAGATCCGTCTGAGTGGCCCCCTGGAAGTTGGGAAGCCAGTCACAGTCACATGCTTGGTCCCTGATGTTTATCCATTTGACAGGCTGGAGATGAATTTGCTGAAAGGCAACCATCTCTTACAGAATAAGGACTTTGTAGAACCTATGGAAAGAAAGTCCCTGGAAACCAAGAGTTTGGAGGTAACCTTCACTCCTACCAATGAAGATATTGGGAAAGCTCTTGTTTGCCAAGCAAAATTACACATTGATGAAATTGACTTTAAGCCCAAAGAAAGGGAGACTACGAAAAAACTGCAAGTCTACAGTAAGTACTTGGGTGATGTAGTCTCGTCTTTATGGGAATTCAGTCTTGGATGTATACAGCATTAAACTTAGCAGCTAAAGTCAGGAAGGCATTTGTTTATAGTTTTTACTCCATTTTTATTCATTGAGAGCACAATATTTGTCAACAGGATAATTCAATGAAAAGAGCATTGGATTTGGATTGAGAAGACTTCTGGCTCCATTAACTGTGTGAACTTGGGTTGCTTAATTTATTTATTTCCCAGTCTATCAAAGAGAGTAATAATACCACCTGGGTAGTATGTAGTAGGCTCAGAAGATAAAATGTTTTAAATTATAAGTTCTTGTAACATACCTTGAAATATTAAGTTATAGAGATTTTACAAGGTGAGCGCTTGTTCTGTGTGTGTGTGTGTGTGTGTGTGTGTGTGTGTACACACATATGCATGTGCTCACACATATATGCTTTGGGCAGGAGAGTGGAGATGATTACCTCCACATTCGCTGAAACTGTGGGGGACTTGAGGCAAGCTTGTAGTCCCAGAATTGTGTAGGAGTGGACTCACTGTACTCCGTTCTAGACCCAAATGCTGTATTTTTCTTTGGACACTACATTTAAAAGGAGTACTGCCAACTATAGCATGTTTAGCTGAAAGAGAATGAGAGGGGAAGGCATTTATCAATATTTTGAAAAGAGTAGTCAATACAGGGGATATTTTTCCTCGAGAATACAAAACTGGGAAAAGAGAGCTATCATTAAGTATTTGAAAGACATGTGGAAAAGGGATTTGATTTATTCTGTAACAGTGAAGGACTGAACTCTGGCCACTGCATGAAATTTACTTACAAAGAGGAAGGTTTCAGCTCAATTGTTCTAGTAACTAGAGCTGTTCCAAATCAAAAGGACTGCTTTTTAAGGCAGTGATTCCCTCAAGCAGAAGTGTTGACACCAACTTATATGAGCACTTGTCAAGTATTCTAAGATAGGACTGCTACCTTATCTGGGAGATTGAACCACATTATTCTAAGGGTCTTTCTTAATTTCTTAGTATCTAGGGCCCTCTGAAAACACCAAGCACCAAAAAAAGTACCTCAATCAGATTAGTCAGAAATTGGATCGACTGACTTTTGTGACCACACAGTACTAATTTTACACTAATTTGGCAGATTAAGTTTGTCAAATTTGTGAAAGCATGTAAATACAGACTTGCAGAGAAATACGTTATCCTTGTGGGATCAAGATGATGCCTAGCAGTTACTAATGTTGTGCCCTGCCTTTTCAGTCTCACCCAAGAACACAGTTATCTCTGTGAATCCCTCCACAAGGCTGCAGGAAGGTGGTTCTGTGACAATGACATGCTCCAGTGAAGGTCTACCAGCTCCACAGATTTTCTGGAGCAAAAAATTAGATAATGGGAATCTACAGCTCCTTTCTGGGAACTCAACTCTCACTTTAATTGCTATGAGGACAGAAGATTCTGGAATTTATGTGTGTGAAGGAGTCAATCAAGTTGGGAAAAATGGAAAAGAGGTGGAATTAATTGTTCAAGGTAAGTAATCTGTGAAAAATGAATGGTAAATGTGCCTTGATTGGGGTTTGTGCAATAGTGAAACAGCTTCAATGCCAAAATCGCTTCCTTAGGTTTTATTGATGACCCATCTGATGTCATGTACTTTAGCACAATTGTATGTTCATCTTGCTCAGACTTCTCAGAAGTCTTTCCTCCCATGGCTCTGCTTTTCTGATTCTTTTCCATCTCTCACCATTCCTTCCCTGCTTCCTTCTTTGGCTTTCTCTTTTCCTCCCGCCCCTTGAATATTAGTATTCTCAGGTTACCACATCTGTCCTCATCTCTACTCACTCTGGACTCTTAGTATTTGGGCCACCATACTCTGCTTACTCCTAAATTCATGTTGCCATTCCATATCACCAAATCCTGTCCATTCTTCTTCAGAATAATCCTTAGAATTTGAGCTCTTTTTTTTTTTCAACCCTCTTGCCATTGCCTTAATTTATCACCTCTGACTTGGACTCTTGCAAGATGTTTTTAAATAACGGCATTCATTGAACACCAGCTGTATGCTAGACGCTTTACATATGTTAGCTATAATCTTCAAAAATTAACTAAACAGTAGGTATTTTATACTCATTTTATAGATGAGAGCATATTGTCTCATAGAAATTAATAGAGGCTCCTACAGATCATACACCTGATATTTGCTGGGAATTCTACTTTCCACTTTATCTATGTTGTCTTCATAGCCTTTACCACTACCTTATGAGGTGAATAAAAACTGGGGTTAAGCATAGTTCATAATTTGCCTAGGTCAGATCACTCGCTAGTGGCATTGACTGTGATTTTAATACAAGCCCATTTTAATCTAAAACTCCATGACTTTTCAACTAAATAGCTAAATTGTCTTCAGATGGTCATCCTGCTATCATTCTGACCTCAAGACAATCAATCCTGTGCAATGCTACCAGAGTATATACCTCAAACAAAAAAAGTGCTCATTATATATGACTTCAACCAAGCCCTAATTGCATGTAAATTAAAATTCACATTTAAAATAAAACTCTTTATAATCTGGTCAGAAACTACCTTTATAGCTTCGGTGGTGTCCATGTTGTTCCTTCTGCCTGGAGCACCATTCCTTCACCTGGCAAAGTCATAGCCATTCTCCAAGACAAAGTTCATGTCAGCCTTCCAATTCCAGATTGTGTTAGGCAAATCTGGCTATTCCTCCCTTTTTCTACATTCAACACTTCTTATCGAAGTTTATGTACCTCTGTTAGGTCAGCATACATTAATTAAGAGCCCTTGTCCAAGAATCCAAGAATTGTGCTTGGTGCTGTGGGGGCAGACATGAAAAAGTTATGGCGGCCCTTGAAGAGCTTATAATGTAGGGAGGAAAGGCAGGCATGTAAGTGATAATTTAAACATACTTTAGTAAGAGCCAAAATAATGTATTTATTTAAATGTGGCTTTCCATTAAACTTTAAGTCAAGAATCGTGTGCATGTGTGTGTGTATTTTAATATTTGGGTGTCTGCCACAAAATAGGTGCCCAGTATATGCCAGTTGCATAAACTATAAACATGAACAACACAAAATTTTAAAATATGAAAATATGATCTAAACGTGATGATTAAAAAAATAAAATTGGAACTCACCATCAATAGATTAACTCAGTTGGGTGTTAGGTTACCATTCTCAAGAGACCAAGAAAGTATTACACTAATAAAATCATATGCAACTAATCACCCATCCTGAGAAAATTCCACCCGTAATAAATTAGATCCCATTTCAGCATAAAAAGAAAATGCCCTGTGGGGTTAGGGAGGGTTGTTTTGAATTTTGCAACACAGGATACTAACCACCTTAAGTACTGAAGAGAGAATCGAACTTTGAAAAGACCTTTCAGTGACCTAAGAACTACTCCACAGGGGAAAAGTGTTCGCCTGGTAATATACGCAGCCACTGGAAAAAAAATGGTCTGAGAACACTTCACAGGCAGGAAGTGGGTCTATTTTCAAGTTCCCTTTTCTCACACTAGCATATGAGGAATTCAGAAACTCTGCTTACTGTTCTCGGTGATCTTTTTCAAAATCTAATAGCATATCAGTGTATTGAGGTAATTTGAGGAAAGCCTTCTTTGGAAGATACTACAATGTCACAGTGAGACAAACCGAACAGAAGAATAACTTCTCTTGGCACAGATGAGAACCTTGCAAAATGTGGTGTATTTGGATGACTTCTATGTTGAGAATTCTTTCCTCCCTCTCCAGTCTGCTACTTACAGGAACAATTTTAGTGATTTTCTGTGGAGTCTCAACTGTCACTCTCGGGATTGTCCAAACACTCCCAGTTTCTTCAGGGAACAGGGAGTGGAGATTTGAAATTCCCTTTCTCCCCAGACAGGAAGGATCCCAACGCAGACTGTGTGTCCGGCAGGGATAGGACTGGCAGCCAAAGAGCTTTTCTGGATATTTGAGACTTAGGACTCTGTCCTCCGATCTCAGTTTTCAACCCCTGAATTAATTCAAAGTAGTTTTGTATTTCATCAAACAAATTCTAGAGGTGGTTTGTGTGTCATTTTCATGTTTAGATTTTGGCTTTGCTCTCAATGTGATTCTGTGTGCTTTCAATGGTATAACTATATTGTTGGCACAGAAACTCTAAGCACAGGTCCATTATGGGTATGGCATCTAATCAGAAGACATATTTTTGTAGCTGCTTTCACAACCTCTCTTAGATCTTGTTTTATCTCCTCGTGAGGATGATTTGATTCAGTTGTTGAAGCAACTGAAAAGCTAGGGTCTCAAGTCAGACCCACCTGGCTTCAAGTCCTAGTTTTGCCACTGCAAACTAGATAAAGTTATCTAGCATTTCTGAGCCTAGGTTTCCTTAAGGAGAAAGAGGAGGAGGAAGAGGACGAGGAGGAGGAAGAGGATGGGAGAAAGAAGAGGAAAAGAAAGAGAAGAAGCAAGAGGAAGTGAAAGAGAAGAATTAACGGTAGCATTTCATGAAGTTGTGAGGATTAAATGAGATAATATATGCAGAGTGGCTTACACAATGCTTATACACTAGAACCTCTTAAATTATTTGAGCCGTTGTCCACTACTGCAGGGATGTGATAAACTACAATTGAGCAGAGACTGAATTAGTGTCGTGAAAAGATGTCAGCTTCTGTGCTAACAAGTCTTAATCCACATTCATTCTGTTAAATGAATGACTCAATGAACTCTTGTGGGTTCATTCTTTAAAAATGCCTTTCAGGATCGTCCCAAGGTACAAAGGAGTGATATTTTCTTGCACAGGTGTTAGCTGTAAAGAGATGAGAAAAAAAGACCATATATTGGAATGTGGTGAAGGAAGAAAAGAATCTTACCTTCTTTTTGTCTTGTTCTTTTTCCTCCAGAGAAACCATTCACTGTTGAGATCTCCCCCGGGCCCCAGATTGTTGCTCAGATTGGTGACTCAGTTGTGTTGACATGTGGTGTCACAGGCTGTGAGTCCCCATCTTTCACTTGGAGAACCCAGGTAGACAGGCCTCTGAGTGGGAAGGTGAAGACTGAAGGGAGCAAGTCCACGCTGACCCTGAGCCCTGTGGGTTTTGAGAATGAACATTCTTATCTGTGCACTGTAACCTGTGGCCGTAAGAAAGTGGAAAAGGGAATTAAAGTGGACCTCTACTGTAAGTGGTTTTCAGAATTGTTTGCTGTTTTTTTCCCCCTCAATTCTATTGAAAGAAACAGAATGCAAGTATGATAAACAATGCGATCCATGTGTTTAGAAAGGGAACTTAGCATTGTGAATTGTTCCTAAATCTCTGGACCGGAATTTTTGATGCAACCTAATTGCCTAAATCCTAAGTATATATTATGCATGTACACAGTATCCACAGTCCTTACTTTGTGTTTTGTCAATACTCTGTCGTCATGCACTTGAACACACTCCACGTTCACTGCTTCCCATCGCCTCTGTGTATAGGGGGTATTCCAGAGGTGATAGTGAGCAAGGAGAGGAGTCAAGTCCCATTCAGATGACTGCCCAGCTCTTTGAACAGAGAGTGAGGCCCAAGCCTACTGTTTTGAAGGCACATTTGGAAAGTTGATTGGCAGGATGGGAAAAAATGAGGCAGTGGGGAGCAAGACAAAGCCAAAAATGAAAATAGGTAGTAATATTGGCCATAGGGAATGGCCCGTGGCAGCAGCTCAGACGAAAAGCAGAGCCAGGACTTAGCACGAGATCTTAATACTGATTTACACTACATACACCCACCATACTCTTTCTTGCTGTTCCTGTCACCTTAATGAAGAGCCTCTACAACCTCGAACCTCTATGAATTTGACATTGCTAGAATTCTTCATTGTATAATGAATGAGGGACAAAATATTCAAAGTGCTCTGAAAATTGATTACGTTGAGAGAGTTATTCTGGCTTGTGTTATTCAGCAGAATTCAAGAGAAAAATAGAACATTCTCTACCAGAAAACCTGCCCAAACTTGTGTTACCTATCAGGATTTTGTTCAGCATGAGTTAGAGTATGTCTGTAAAGGGATTTGAATGTCTCAAAATAAGGGTGAATTTTGTTGTGTTATCATATTACGTGGAGTCCAAGATCTGCTGATGTAGGCACATTCCCAGCAGAAATGAGAACCAGCAGTACAGTCTTACTGCAATATGGAAATAGGTGAGAATGTATCACTTTAACAACATTTTGCGTAAGAAAAAAACTTTTTAGCATTACTCTTGCTCTTGCTATTTTAGTCTTATTTTTATTGGTTGGCCTAAGATGCATTATACATATTATTCAGAATGTAAAGCTCATAGTTTTTTGTTAACTGCAAGTATTGCCTGAGAAATACTTAAAATTTGGTATCTAAACTTGGCCATTGGAAATGAAAATGTCTAAATTGAGAACTGCACTGTGGGTCTTATTTGATACCCAGAGGCTTCACAACTCTCTGGGTTTCAAGCTCAGAGAGATGTGGGTTCTGATCTCAACTCAGTGACTTAACATAGATATGATGCCTAATGATGGTCTCTGAGCTTCTATCAGGTTTGTAAGTTTTCCTAGCTGTAAAATAAGTTCTCTGTAAGTTTTCCCACCTGTAAAATATGTTCACTAATACCTATTTTATCAGGCTGTTTTGAAGACTGAGATAATAAATATTAAGGGATTAACCCATAGTTAACATTCAATACAGCACGGGAAATAAACATTTAAAATACATAGCTAGAAATAAGATGGTGGAAACTCATGTTCCTTGAAAAAGATCAGTCCAGGGCTGTCAGAAAGACTGCATCACTAAGAAGAGAAAATTAGGAAGTATATTTATTTCTTGATTAGTTCAAGTGCTAAGTATTTTTGTTTATATTTAATATCACAAATGTTTATACTCGATGGCATTATTTATACATTGGTGATCACTCTACCCCACGTGAGTTAAAAATGTCATTTTGAGACCCTTGCATTTAATAGTTACATTTTTCCTTTGAATGTCACATATAAACATCCTTTTTCTATGATATTTGCAGCATTCCCTAGAGATCCAGAGATTGAGATGAGTGGTCTGCCAGTGAATGGAAACCCAGTGACTGTAAGCTGCCGGGTTCCTAATGTGTATCCTTCTGACCGGCTGGAGATTGAATTACTTAAGGGGGAGAGTATTATAGGGAATAAAAATTTTCTGGAGAACATCGACAAGAAGTATCTAGAGACTGAGAGTTTGGACATGACCTTCATCCCCACCACTGAAGATACTGGAACAGTTCTTGTTTGTCTGGCTAAGTTACATATTGATGAAATGGAATTTGAACCCAAACAAAGGCAGAGTACACAGACACTTTATGTTAATGGTAAGTACATGTGTGATGTATCCGCACCTGAATATGGGCTTCTTATCACGTTTGCCGGGGAATAGTTAACATGAGGTTAATAGTTGAAACCTCTGTGGAAAAAAAAATAACTGGAAAAGAAATTTTAAAATAATTATAACAAACCACTCCCAACACTTAAGACAGCAATCATTTTTTATCTTATGATTCTATGAGCTGGCAATTCGAGAAAGTTTCATCTGCTCACTGTGGTACCAGATGAACTCACTCATGCATTTTCAGTCATTGGCAGGTCAGCAGGGCATGGCTGGTCCCAGATGGACTCACTCATATATCTGGGGCCTCTCTGGGGGTTCTGGGCCTCCCTTTCTCCACATGCTGTTTCATCCTGAAGGAAAGGAGCACAGGCTTAGTCACCACAGTGCAGCATTTTGAAAGAGTGATAAAGAAAGGAGGCCTTTGAGACTCAAGCCTAGAAGTCCTATGGTGTTACTTCTTCCATGTTACATTGGTCAGAGTGAGTCACAAGGCCAGCCAGGTTCAAGGGGTGGAGAAATAAACACCTTCTCGTAGGAGAGTCAGATAATTTTTGGTCATGTTTAACGTACATAAATGTTGATACACACTATCAGTGATCATCCATTCTTAGGTAGTCAGGGACTTTCTACAGAACTTATTTCTATTAGAAAATACCCATGCTGGGTTCATATTCTACTCTCTATCATTCTATACTTGCTTAAGTAAACGGGGACAGAAATCCGCCTTTGGTAAGGGTATCAACATTAATAAACTGTTCCAATCCATTGAACCATAGCTCAGTTTTGCCACATTATTAAAACTTTTTTGGAGCTCAGGGTATAAAGGGTCAAGCTGACAAGTGTTCCTGCCTTTTCAGTTGCCCCCAGGGATACAACCATCTTAGTCAGCCCCTCCTCCATCCTGGAGGAAGGTAGTTCTGTGAATATGACATGCTCCAGCAATGGCCTTCCAGCTCCAAAAATCCTCTGGAGCAGGCAGCTAAACAATGGGCATCTACAGCCTCTTTCTGAAAATTCAACCCTCACCTTAACTTCTACAAAAATGGAAGACTCTGGTGTTTATGTGTGTGAAGGGATTAACCAGGCTGGAATAGACAGAAAAGAAGTCGAATTAATTATCCAAGGTAAGTAAAACGTGATTAATGAGTTATTTTCACTAGTATTATTTTGGTTGTCACCGGTTTTCAACAAAGCCCTCTCTGAAACCAACACTTTTACTAAAAACATATATTGAGGGTTTTGAAGAGCCCATGGTGTTTTCTATGCTTGGAAAGTTCCTGGAATGGAACTTCCTCATAAACAATTCCACGTCAGTTATCCTAAAATTCTTTTAACCTCCAGCGGAATGCTGGCTGTGGGAACGGTGCCAGGAGTTTCTAATGCCGGCACCGGTTATGGTGTGAAATAAGGGTAGGAAGAGGTATGTATGTATTTGGAAATTAGCTAAGGTTAACGCCACCATATGTACTGAATTGGACTCTGAGTGGTAATCTCACAAGGCACATACTAGTATTTGCTTAGAAGCCCAAGAAGGCACGTAAGCCTTTTGTAAATTTTGAGGTTGAGTAGCAGTGACCATGCCCTCTGGTTCATCAACTTTGGGCATACAAGTTCCTTTTTTTTTTTTTTCCTTCCTGGAGCTGTCATTTCCTGTCTTATTCCTTGGTATTATTTTCACTAAGGCATTAGTGACTTTCTTGTTACCTCATCTCGGTGATCATTTGTATTTTAAAGAAACGACCTTGGAAGGAAGGGCAATGCACAACTTTAAAAAAAGTCTTTAGGATAGATGTCATGGTACTATAGCTCTTGTCGGGGAAAGAATCTCAAATCAAGTCACAAAAATAGATGGAAATCTCACTTATAAAATGGTGATATGATACCTTCTTCCATGGGCTGTGTATTAATAGCGATGATGTACTTTAAATACTTAGCCCAGTGCCTGGCACTTAGTGAATAATAGTCGTGGTTGTTAGAATAGTAATAAAGCCATCTCTGTACAACTTGATCCAGGAAAATCCAACCCAAACTCAGAAGCCTGTAAAGACTTTTGTACTTCAAGGAAAAACTGCACAACATTGTGACAAAAAAAATTTTTTTTCACGTTTGAATTCTGTTGCTGTTTATCAAACACCATTTTTTGACTAGTCTGGGTAAAGAATTAGATTTAGAGACATGAGAGAAGTATAGACACGTATTCTCTCGTTAAAAACATGGCTATTTATGTGGGCACCTGGGTGGCTTAGTAGGTTAAAGGTCTGACTTTGGCTGAGGTTGTGATCTCGAGGGTCGTGGGTTCAAGCCCTGCGTCAGACTCTGTGCTGACAGCTCAGGGCCTGGAGCCTGCTTTGGTTTCTGTGTCTCCCTCTCTCTCTGCCCCTCCCCTGCTTGCACTCTGCCTCTCTGTCTCAAAAATAAACATCCAAAATAAATAAATTAAAGACACGGTCATTTACAAAAAAAAACAGTCAATGCTTGACTTCTTTGCTTGCCTCTGTAAACACTTAATGCAAACAGTAAGCACAAATAGTTCCTTGACAGCTAATTGTTGCTGTCATTAAATTAATATGGAATTGGTTTATATTTCACCCAGTCAGAGGTGCATTTTAAATTCTCTTTACAGTTGCTCCGAAAGACATACAACTTACAGCTTTTCCTTCTGAGAGTGTCAAGGAAGGAGACACTGTTATTATCTCCTGTACATGTGGAAATGTTCCCAAAACTTGGATAATCCTGAAGAAAAAAGCAGAGATGGGAGACACAGTGCTACAGTCCAGAGATGGTGCATATACCATCCACAAGGTCCAGTTAGAGGACGCTGGAGTGTACGAATGTGAATCTAAAAATGAGGTTGGCTTGCAATTAAGAAGTTTAACCCTTGATGTTAAAGGTTAGTTAGAGTTTTGTTTTTATTTTTTGATTATTTTTTACAGTTGTCAGAGGTTAGATGGATTGTAAAGATTTTCTAGGATTAGGTGAATGAGTTGGCAAAATGGACCTGAATTCCATGTTGATTGTGGTTATTGCTCAGTGTTTCCTAAAATAATCATGCACAGCTGCCCTATCCTATGGAGTTTAGCCAGGAAGTTGACATTAGTCATTAGTGAGTACAGAATTCCCATTTGCTTTTCTGAGAGTTGACAATTCATCATTGGTCTCTGAAGTCTTGCGTTTCCTAAGCATTTAAACATACTTCTAAAGCCTTTCCCTGGAGGTTATAAGGAAACTAAAGAAGTAGGATTGGCACATGGAAGACGAAAGTTTCTATCCAGATTGTCACTCCTATCACAAGAGAACGCTATTCTCTGGACATGGAGTAACTGTGTATTTTCTGGATTGACTCCCTTCAAGATAACAATTAAGAGTGCCAATCTTGATGCTGAACAACATAAGAGAATCTCTAGACTATAGAATTGCCTTCCTAAAGATCCAAGCCCTTGTCCATCCTACCGTATTCTGATAGTGGGTGGGGGTGCAGAGCAACAGCCTCAGCCGAGAAACTTCGGGGGCCCTTCCATTTCCTACCCCCTCTTGTGAATGTCTGGTAGGATCTGCTGATCTTATTGGTGAAAGCAGAATATGTTAGCCTGTACTAATTAGTCTCCATGCCTTGTGTGCTAATGAGTTCTCACTGTGTGTTGGGAGCCAGACTTGGAGCAAACAAATGCAAGTCTTGGAGCCTGTGGCACTTGGCTATCAGTTTGCAACCACGGGTCAGTGTGAAGAAAATTTGAACTTATGTCAGAAAATGGGTAAAATTGTTGCTCATCTGGCCAAATTTCTCGACATTTCAAGGCTTACCATATGTTTTCTGTTGTCACAGTACCATAACAATACATCTATCTAGAAGTGTTAAAGAATGGGAAAATACCATGATTACCTGTAAAACTTATAGTCATCCACCTGCAGTGATTATCCTGAAAAGAGTTGATCTGGCCAAAGAAATTACCATGTGCTCAAAGAATGGAACATTTGCCTTGTGTCATGTCACTCAAAATGACACGGGGGTGTATGTAATCAGTGCTTCTAATGAGGTTGGGGATGATTCTGGATGGATTGAGATCTCAGTTATGAGTAGGATGAAGTCCACTCATTCCTATTTCTTTTAATCTTTGATGCCTCTAGTCCACTTTTAATTAAGCCTAGCCCTGGAAACTTAGACTCCTAACATTTTTGTGATTCTGTTTGTAGTTAATGATTCTCTTTTAAAGACATATCAAAGCCCTTTCTCTACTTTTTAACTCTCTCTCACACCTTGTCTTTTCTAATTGTTTTATTAAATTAGTGACTTACATATTTGCCATTTTTCACTCATTACTTACATGAACTATCCAAGCACTTTAGGCACTCAGCTAAGAAATTCAGGCCCCCAAACTATGGTTTAAAGTAACTGCAAATGAATGAAGACAAAAATTTGACATTTTTCCTTGGTATTTGAATTAGCTTACCTTTCTGTGTAGCTGCATTTTAAAATTAATTTTGTTTTGTCTTGTTTTGGCTTGAATGTATTCCAGTGATATAGGAATGGTTGGGAGTCTTTAGGATTTTCAGTGTTTATACAGCTAATGAAAATAGTGTTTGAAGGTTGCCCTGGTAACCGACTCAACAGCAAATTTGTGTTTGACTGCAGATGTCTCAAGGAAAAACTAAAAGCAAAAGATAGTATTTATTAAGTTGAAAAGAAAGCAATAGGAGTATAAATACCATTGTCCATCATATTGTCAATATTGATGCCTAACCATAGTTATGATGGACATCCCATTAAAATATTACACTTTGACTAGTTCTACTCTAATAGGGAAAAGTAGAAAAATGAGGCAGTTATCATTATATTTAGGGCTAAGTGCTTTTATCATCAATAATTTGAAAAGATCAACTTCCCATCATCTGATTATCATGATCCTGTTTTACTTAGTTGACCTCCAGTGATTAGAAACTTCTAGAAGGAATGTAGTAATCGCCAAAGTCAGATTTCTTCAAAGACAGAAAACATACATGCTACTTTCAGAAATTTAATACTTGTGGGGTCATATGATTCCGGGCAAACATTAGTATAGATAGAGATGAGCCTGTAGTAAATGCCACTCTATCTTTCTCAGATGTTCTTATAAGGTTAAGTGTTAAATAGTATTGCAGTGATCACATGATTTTTAGATTAGAAAGTAGTAATTTTTGCTTTTGTAAACTATTACCTTCCGTACCCAGTTACAACGCAATGACAAAGTGACAGCATGTAGAAAGAAATGCATTATTATTCAAAAAATATTTATTGGGTATCAACTACTCCAAGCAATGAGTCATTTACTACCTATTCAGTGGTGGACCAAAAAGAAATTGATAGGTGGTCTTATGTAACCTATAGACCAAAGTTAATAGATAATCATATAAATAAATGTATAATTACAAGCAGTGATAAGAACTATGAGAAGGAAATTGCAATGAGTTGTAAAAGTATATCAGGGTTCCTAATTTAAGCTGGGGAAGATGTGGGTCAAAGAATGCTCTGAGTAAGTAACATTCAAACTAAAATATACTATCCAAAAAACTTAAGTTTATCAAGAGATGATATAAATGCTGAAGATGAATAACATATATTAAGATGTCCTACTTCAGAGATACAAAACATAAAGTTTTTTATATATCTCTGGAAGAGCCATCAGCAAGAATTTTTTTTTTTACTATCGTATATGCTGTTTGACTATAATGATTACACTTTAGATGTTACAAAGATTTTTCTTGGAGAACTGGTTAATTATTTCAGTTCATGGTCATCAGAGTCCTAGTTCTTCAATAGATTTTTGCATTTTCCAAAGCAAACACTCCTCTCCAATTCTTGCTTTTGTAAAAGAGTCCTAGAATGTCATGCTCTTGTTTCCATTCTACAATTGAACCTGATTCTATTTGGACGCAACAACTGTCGTCTTAGACCCATCATGGCCATAGCAACAGCCAACAGGATAATTGAAAGAAGTGTGTATTTGGTTCCTGTTAGCCCTTATCACTGCTTTGATTCATTCCTATTAAGAGAACTAGTTGTACTGTTAGAATAAAATATGTAACTATTACTATCAAAAAATCTTTTTGTACTAGACATTAATTACATCCATTTTGTTATTTTCCAGGAAGAGGAAATTACCAGGACTATTTTTCTCCTGAACTTCTCGTGCTCTATTGTTCATCTTCCTTAATAATACCAGCCATTGGAATGATCATTTACTTTGCTAGAAGAGCCAACATGAAAGGGTCATACAGTCTTGTAGAAGCACAGAAATCAAAGGTGTAGCTAATGTTTGAAATGTTCAACCAGAGCCACTATTTATCAGTCCACATTCTTAATACTGCTCATCATTCCATGAGAAAAACAACAAGCTCAGAGTCCAGACTTCCCTGAATGTAGTGACTTCTTGGAAAGAAATGGCTTCTTGTGCCCCATGCTGTGAGCAAGAAGCCAGAGGAAAACTTTCTGCCTAAAAAATAGGCACTACCATTGAGATGTGTTGACTGGAGTAGTTCCTTGATGTGTATATACAACAACATGATGTGTACATATGTAAAATAAAATTATACCATAGCAAGATGGCTTGGAATAGCAGCCCTCTGTAGTCATATCTTCAGAGTAATTTAATAGTGTTGCCTGGGCTGATTGTTATAACTGAATGCATCTTAAGAAAATTTAACATTGACTGGCAGCTGACCTATGTCACCTTTTTAATATTTTCTTTTCCTTAACAAAATTTTATTTCCATAAAGTTGATTGATAATAATTTCATGTTTTGTAAAGATGCCAAGCTTTTATCTTTTTATAGGCAAATGATAAATCAGGAGGGCAGTGGGTTCACTTTCAGGTACTAAACACTTCAACCTATGGTATAATGGTTGACTGGATTTCTCTGGATGGTACTTGCATGGTACGGAAATGTTTTAGGATGTTTGTTTATCAGACTCTTGTGTAACTTTTCTGATGTGGTCTAAAAATGCAACGTCTTTTGATTTTCTTTTGTAAATGTTTAGAATTTTTTTTTGTACAGTAAAGTGATATCTGGAATTGGAAGAATTGCGTGTTTATTTACTGTAAATTGTCACGTTTAATCATGGTGTTTAAAATGCCAAGTTCCACGGGGCGCCTGGGTGGTGCAGTCGGGTAGGCGTCCGACTTCATCCAGGTCACGATCTCACGGTCCGTGAGTTCGAGCCCCGCGTCAGGCTCTGGGCTGATGGCTCGGAGCCTGGAGCCTGTTTCCGATTCTGTGTCTCCCTCTCTCTCTGCCCCTCCCCCGTTCATGCTCTGTCTCTCTCTGTCCCAAAAATAAATAAACGTTGAAAAAAAAAATTTAAAAAAAAAATAAATAAAATGCCAAGTTCCAAAAGTATAGAGTTCAAACCCATAGAGATAATAAAAGATTGCACTTGAAGTACAATCCTCAGACTACTCTATCATAGTCATTATGGGAACTTGATAAAAAGTCAAGTATTTTAAGACATACTATCCTGTTGAATTTAAATGTCTCATTTTGTGTCCTTGGGATCTGAAATGAAATTTTTTTTGCAATTAAAAAAAATGGAATACACAAAAAGAGTGAATGCAGATGAATGTGCACATGTCAAAGGGTGACAAGCAAACACGTATGTACGTAACACTACGACCAAGAGATGCAGCATTACTATTCCCACCAGAGCCCATCTGGTCACTCATGCAGAGAAGTCAAGTCAGTTGTCTTCACGGGCCTTCTAATAAAGAACTGTCTGTAAACCTTGTTTATTTTCCAGAAGGATGCCTAACTATGACCTGAGACTTCACTGAACCCCAGCCCTTGTCAGTCGCCCAGGCCACTTATAAAAATCCCTTTAGGAAGAGTCGGATTATCTACTCCAGAAGTTCAATAATGACCTGGGGAAAAAACAGTGATTCTTTCTCCCCTAGAAACCAGAGAGGTCCCACCTCCTCTTCCTGATCTTGTTTGTGAGCATTTTTAAAGGCAAGTGGCAGAAATGAGATCAAAGATAGGTAAGGAAGACAGGTGTTACACCTTGAGAGTAGGTGCCAGATCTTTGGGAAGAAGGGAATTTTTCATCTGACTCCTGGTCTCTGAAGGGGGTGTGGTTTGTATTAGACACTACTTCCAACTTTTTTCTGGCTGACTGGCTGACAGTGAAGCATCGAAGGCAACTGCCAGGGCTTTTCCTCTCAAGTAGATATCCTTCCTATTGTCTATAAATCTGAATTTGAACTAATTCATTTGCCTAATATTCTGGTGAGAAGGAAGCAAACGGTTGATTTGGGGAGGTACATAAGCACTTTCAGGATATTGGCAAACTTTCATTTCCCTCATAATATTTCATAGTCTGACTGTCTTAGAAATAGGTTCAAATCTGACTTTTGGTAGTATTGGTTCTCAGCAACCAGAACATTCTTTGAATTTCCGAGACTGGCAAGGTTGCCATCTTTTACGCTGATACCGTGATAGTCAAACCAAGACTAATTAACAGGTTGAAAAAAAAATCAGGACAGTTCACCTCTGATAACCATACCATCATCTTTCCTGCTCTAGGTGAATGACATAGGGAAATTATGAAGTAGAACTGAAGATCATTTACAAATAAAGGTAGGGACTACTTTGAGGTCCCTACCAGATCTCAAGCACAATGGTTCTTTGAAAATTTATGTGTGCCTTGGGTAATTTTTTGTCACTTATTTAGAGAATCTTTTTGTATTAAGCTAAACAAAGACCTAGGGATCTTCTTTTTATCTTTTACTTGCTCAACTTTAACAGAACTAGAGACCAAAAACAATCAAACATTTAAATTAATCCCAACATTAGGAAGTAGTTTCTGCAAAGATTTTATAATAGCCACTCTTCCCTGCAAAGAGAAAAGGGACATTTGTAATGTCTTTTGAAATACCTTTTATTTTAGCCATAATGATAATGAAAATTTCACTCCTGAAAAAAAGAAAATGTATGCGGTGGCTTTTCAAGCTTTGCTGCTATTGAAAAAATAATTTCTCTCAACAGACTAATCTTTAAGTCTTATTTGAGAAAAGTACAATGAATTGACTGGAACTCAGTGTTCCATTCTCTTGTCACTGGCAGGGACTCTTGGGGGTATTGTAAAGAAAAGAAAAGGTTGATTCAGTGATTGAAAAGCAATAGTTCAGAGGCACCTGGGTGGCTCAGTCTATTGGGCCTCTGATTTGATTTTGGCTCAGGTCACGATCTCACGGTTCATGGATTTGAGCCCCACATTGGGCTCCACTCTAGCAGTGTGGAACCTGCTTGAGATTCTCTCTCCCTCTCTCTGCCCCTCCCCTCCAAAATAAATGAATAAACTTTAAAACAAGAAACAGCAGTGGTGCAATCCTGAAAAGAATGAGCAGATGACACCAACTTGTGGGGCAAAGGCTGGAAGGTGAATCACTCCTACTTTGAATTGTGTTGTGAAGAAATTCAACTCACCTTCTCAAATGAACGTTTCAGTCTGTGAAAAGGATGTTTAAAATCACAGTTTGTACTTAAGAATGCTATTACTATCTTTCTTTAGTCCAACTTGCATGCAACTAAAATTTGTTTAAGTACCAGGACATTGAATACAACCATGCTGAAAACCCAAAAGAGGCAGTAGTAAATACAGAATTTCGAATGCATGGCAAAAACGAACTTTAAGGTCATATTTACTATTTAGATATTTAGAAATAGTCACGTGAAACCCACTTAAAAAGCAGCAGATTCAAGGAGTTGTTTTTCATAGAAGTTTCTGTCATTGTTTTGTCAAGGTGTGTGGATATTTTCTACGTTGCCATGAAAATCACTTTATGCTCCAGGGCAGAAAACTGAACAAACAAGTTCATTTTTCCCTTGCTACAATCTCATAAGGGCCTGCTTCTCCTTATTTGTTTGAGTTCCTCTTATTTAAGTGGTCTAGTCATTTCAGAGTTAACCCTTAGTTTTACCCGCTTGCATGATCTATGGTGGTGTTCTAGTAGTATTTCCCAAACTCTCTTCATCATGAGAATTTCATAAGGAACTCTGTAAATACACAGAGTCAAGAGCTCTATCCCAGACCTACTGAATTAGAATCTTCAAAGTAAGACCTGAAAAATCCAAATTTTTAATGACTATCCCTGATGATTCTTATGTCTATATCTGGGAAACATTCTTCGAATAAAACTATTTAGCTATTCAGTAGGTTTTCATCCCCAGAAAGCATTGACTGAACCCTGAATTTTTGGAAGAGTTTCTCCAGTCTGCAACCATTTTTCTCACCTTTTCTGGAAACTTGGTCTATCATTCAAACACTTCCTGTCTTCAGCCTCCTACTCTACTAGCTCCTATAAGAGTCCAATCTCTTCCACCTGGAAAAAAAAAAAAAAGCTAACAAAAATTTATTTCTTAATCCTGTATCTCCTGCTAGGTACAGCCTTATTTCACCTCTTTTTTTCACAGCAAGAAGGGATAACCATCTAGCTCTCTCAATCCCTGTGCAACAAACTCTTATCTGGCTTTTGAATCTGCTCCTATCAAAGTCAGTACTAATCTCTTCACTGATATAATGGGGGTAATTTTGAAATATGAAACCAGCATGTTTTTATTTCTAATGATCTCTAATTCCTACTTGTCCCACGGCTTCCCCTGTCAACAATTTATTGTTTGTGGAGACAGAACCTAGGTGAGAAGAATGAATTATAGCTCAGTCTCAAATTTCAAGCCAGGTTTATCTGAATCCACAGGAAGACCATGGTTTTAGAAGGCAGACTATGTAGAGAAGTAAAGCACTTTCCTGCATTCCAAAAATTCCCCTAACACAGCAAGAGCTTATAGTGTGGAGAAGACAGAGGATGGAAGGTAAGCCCAAGACACACAGTTGGGGGGGAAATCTGTCCTGGAGCGGAGAGGAGGAACCAAGAAAGGAATGGCAAGATATTGGACACAAATATCCTTGCCACTTTCTGCTTTGGGGTCAAATATTATAGGAGGATCACTGCAGCAGAATCACTCAAATAAGAGTGCAGGAAAAAGGGAAGCATAAGGGTTAAGATCTCCCTTCCCCCGAGGTTCTCACAGAAGATGGGTTCAGCATTCTCTCATGAGGTGTGGGAGCAGAAGAGCAGCATTGGAAAAGAGGACTGAGGAGAGATTAGTGAACCAGAAGTGGCCTAGAACTGGAATTAAGGCAACAAAAGTGTGAGGATATTAGGACCAGACACAATGGCAGATCTACAGGTGTCAGTAGTTAATAACACGATGCCTAAAAAAGACAAGGACCAGGTATACCAACTTCACTGAGCAAAGGTCATCCAGCAGACCTCCAGCCAAAAGGGACCAACCAACAGCATGGGGACCACAAGACTCCTACTGCATCCAAATGACACCAGAGGAGATGACAAAGGGCAGTCTGAAAGGCTGAGTAAATATGAAAGGACTTAAACTAAAAAGAAATGCTTTCAATTATTAAACATTTTTTTCTGTTATCAGCAGAAATGGTGACTCAAGGGCAAGAGTAAATCAATATTAGATAATAAAGTTAACTTTTTTGTGCATGTGAATTATAGTATCAAAATCTCAGCCTTGTTACAGTACTAAATGGGGTGAAAAATTCAATCTCTTTTCAGCATTGACAGTTGACCATTCCTTAATTCTTAAGTCTCTTGTGGTTTGATTATATCACATCATATTGTTTTTCCTCCTATTTCTCTGGCTCTTCTTTCACATTTTTTAAAAATATTTTTTAATGTTTATTTTTTTGAAAGAGAGACAGAATGGGAGCAGGGGAGGGGCAGAGAGAGAGAGAGGGAGACACAGAATCTGAAGCAGGCTCCAGGCCCTGAGCAGTCAGCACACAGCTTGATGCGGGGCTCAAACTCACAAACCACGAGATCATGACCTGAGCCGAAGTCAGACACTTAACTGACTGAGCTACCCAGGCACCCCTCTTTATGTTTTTTTTACGCGATCTTCTTCCACATGGCCCTTGCAGGTTGTTATACCATGGATTCCATACTGACTCTCTTTTCATTTTAAATACTTTCCCCAGTGACCACATCCTTCTTATGATTTATATGGTCATGATTTCGAGTATACATTCAAAGACTCAACCTGTTTCCCGAGGTCCACTTGTCATCTTCAGTAATATCTCTTAAGCAGTTCCATTTAGAGTTCTTTATATTTCTGTCTTCCTGTTCTATTGCAAGAGGGTTATTGAAATTTCCAATTATAATTTTGGGTGTGTCTATTTCTCCTCTCAGTTCTATTTGGCTTCATATACATTTAAGCAAAAGTATGCTTTTGCTGCACTAAACTAGTCTGCCTTCAGTTTCTCCCTCCTTTCATCCTACACTCTGCTACCATTGGTTTATGTTACTAATCTCTGAAAAGTTTTCAGTGATTCCACAAAACACACTGAATAGGGATTGCATTGAATGTGTAGATTGCTTTGGGTAGTATTAACATTTTAACAATATTTATTCTTCCAATCCATGAGCATGGAATGTTTTTCCATTTCTTTGTATCTTCTTCAATTTCCTTCATATGCTTTCTATAGTTTTCAGCATACAGATCTTTTACATCTTTGGTTAGGTTTACTCCTAGGTATTTTATGCTTCTTGGTGCAATTGTGAATGGGATCAGTTTCTTTATTTGTCTTTCTGTTGCTTCATTATTGGTGTATAAGAATGCAACTGATTTATGTTCCTTGATTTTGTATTCTGCGACTTTGCTGAATTCATGTGTCAGTTCTAGCAGACTTTTGGTGGAGTTTATTGGGTTTTCCATGTATAATATCATGTCATCTGCAAAAAGCGAAAGCTTGACTTCATCTTTGCCAATTTTGATGCCTTTGATTTCCTTTTGTTGTCTGATTGCTGATGCTAGAACTTCCAACACTATGTTAAACAACAGCGGTGAGAGTGGACATCCTTGTCGTGTTCCTAATCTCGGGAAAGCTCTCAATTTTTCCCCATTGGGGATGATACTAGTTGTGGGCTTTTCATAAATGGCTTTTATGATGTTTAAGTATGTTCCTTCTATCCCGACTTTTTCGATGGTTTTTATTAAGAAAGGATGCTGAATTTTGTCAAATGCTTTTTCTGCCTCGGTTGACAGGATCATATGGTTCTTATCTTTTTTTATTAATGTGATGTATCACATGGATTGATTTGTGAATGTTGAACCAGCCCTGCATCCCAGGAATGAATCCCACTTGATCATGGTGAATAATTCTTTTTATATGCCGTTGAATTCGATTTGCTAGTATCTTATTGAGAATGTTTGCATCCATATTCATCAGGGATATTGGGCCTGTATTTCTCTTTTTTTGCTGGGTCTCTATCTGGTTTAGGAATCAAAGTAATGCTGGCTTCATAGAATGAGTCTGGAAGTTTTCCTTCCCTTTCTATTTTTTGGAACAGCTTGAGAAGGATAGGTATTATCTCTGGTTTAACCGTCTGGTAGAACTCCCCTGGGAAGCCATCTGGTCCTGGACTCTTATTTGTTGGGAGATTTTTGATAACTGATTCAATTTCTTCACTGGTTATGGGTCTGTTCAAGTTTTCTATTTCTTCCTGTTTGAGTTTTGGAAGCGTGTGGGTGCTTAGGAATTTGTCCATTTCTTCCAGGTTGTCCAGTTTGTTGGCATATAATTTTTCATAGTATTCCCTGATAATTGCTTGTATTTCTGAGGGATTGGTTGTAATAATTCCATTTTGATTCATGATTTTATCTAGTTGTGTCATCTCCCTTTTCTTTTGAGAAGGCTGGCTAGGGGTTTATCAATTTTATTTGTTTTTTCAAAAAACCAACTTTTGGTTTCATTGATCTGCTCTACAGTTTTTTTAGATTCTATATTGTTTATTTCTGCTCTGATCTTCATTATTTCTCTTCTTCTGCTGGGTTTGGAGTGTCTTTGTTGTTCTGCTTCTATTTCCTTTAGGTGTGTTGTTAGATTTTGTATTTGGGAATTTTCGTATTTCTTGAGACAGGCCTGGATTGCAATGTATTTTCCTCTCAGGACTGCCTTCGCTGCATCCCAAAGCATTTGGATTGTTGTATTTTCATTTTAAATTGTTTCCATATATTTTTTAATTTCTTCTCTAATTGCCTGGTTGACCCATTCATTCATTACTAGGGTGTTCTTTAACCTCCATGCTTTTGGAGGTTTTCCAGACTTTTTCCTGTGGTTGATTTCAAGTTTCATAGCATGTGGTCTGAAAGTATGCATGATATGATTTCAATTCTTTTATACTTATGAAGGGCAGTTTTGTGACCCAGTATGTGATCTATCTTGGAGAATTTTCCATGTGCACTTGAGAAGAAAGTATACTCTGTTGCTTTGGGATGCAGAGTTCTAAATATATCTGTCAAGTCCATCTGATCCAATGTATCATTCAGGGCCCTTGTTTCTTTATTGATCCTGTGTCTAGATGATCTATCCATTGTTGTAAGTGGGGTATTAAATTCCCCTGCAATTACCACATTCTTATCAATCAGGTTGCTTATGTTTTTGATTGTTTTATATATTTGGGGGCTCCTGTATTCGGCACATAGACATTTATAATTGTTAGCTCTTCCTGATGGATAGACCCTGTAATTATTATATAATGGTCTTCTTCATCTCTTGTTACAGCCTTTAATTTAAAGTCTAGTTTGTCTGGTATAAATATGGCTACTCCAGCTTTGTTTTGACTTCCAGTAGCATGATAGACAGTTCTCCATCCCCTCACTTTCAATCTAAAGGTGTCCTCAGGTCTAAAATGAGTCTCTTGTAGACAGAAAACAGATGGGTCTTGTTTTTTTATCCATTCTGATACCCTACATCTTTTGGTTAGAGCATTTAGTCCATTTACATTCAGTGTTATTATTGAAAGATATGGGTTTGGAGTCATTGTGATATATGTAGGTTTCATGCTCGTACACATTCAATGCAATCCCAATCAAAATGGCACCAGAATTCTTCTCAAAGCTAGAACAAGCATTCCTAAAATTTGTATGGAACCACAAAAGACCCCAAATAGCCAAAGTAATATTAAAGAAGACAAAAGTGGGAGGCATTACAATCCCAGACTTTATCCTCTACTACAAAGCTGTAATCATCAAGACGGCATGGTATTGGCACAAAAACAGACACATAGACCAATGGAATAGAATAGAGACTCGAGAATTGGATCCACAAAACTATGGCCAACTAATCTTTGACAAAGCAGGAAAGAATATCCAATGGAAAAAAGACAGTCTAACAAATGGTCCTGGGAAAACTGGACAGCAACATGCAGAAGAATGAAACTAGACCACTTTCTTACACCATTCACAAAAATAAACTCAAAATGGATAAAGGACCTGAATGTGAGACAGGAAACCATCAAAACCCTAGAGGACAAAGCAGGAAAAAACCTCTCTGACCTCAGCCACGGCAATTTCTTACTTGACACATCTCCAAAGGCAAGGGAATTAAAAGCAAAAGTGAACTATTGGGACCTCACGAAGATAAAAAGCTTCTGCACTGCAAAGGAAACAATCAACAAAACTAAAAGGCAACCAACGGAATGGGAAAAGATATTTGTAAATGACATATCAGACAAAGGGGTAGTATCCAAAATCTATAAAGAACTCACCAAACTCCACACCCGAAAAACAAATAATCCAGTGAAGAAATGGGTAGAAGACATGAATAGACACTTCCCTAAAGAAGACATCCAGATGGCCAACAGGCACATGAAAAGATGCTCAACATCACTCCTCATCAGGGAAATACAAATCAAAACCACACTCAGATACCACCTCACGCCAGTCAGAGTGGCCAAAATGAACAAATCAGGAGACTATAGATGCTGGAGAGGATGTAGAGAAACGGGAACCCTCTTGCACTGTTGGTGGGAATGCAAACTGGTGCAGCCGCTCTGGAAAACAGTGTGGAGATTCCTCAAAAAATTAAAAATAGACCTACCCTATGACCCAGCAATAGCACTGCTAGGAATTTACTCAAGGGTTTTAGGAGTGTTGATGCATAGGGGCACTTGTACCCCAATGTTTGTAGCAGCACTTTCAACAGTAGCTAAATTATGAAAAGAGCCTAAATGTCCATCAACTGATGAATGGATAAAGAAATTGTGGTTTATATACACAATGGAGTACTACATGGCAATGAGAAAGAATGAAATATGGCCTTTTATAGCAACGTGGTTGGAGCTGGAGAGTGTTATGCTAAGTGAAATAAGTCATACAGAGAAAGAGAGATACCATATGTTTTCACTCTTATGTGGATCCTGAGAAACTTAACAGAAGACCATGGGGGAGGGGAAGGAAAAAAAAAAGTTAGAGAGGGAGAGAGCCAAACCAATAAGAGACTCTTAAAAACAGAATAAACTGAGGGTTGATGGGGGGAGGGAGGGAAGGCAGGGTGGGTGATGGGTATTGAGGAGGGTCCTTTTGGGATGAGCACTAGGTGTTGTATGGAAACCAATTTGACAATAAATTTCATATTAAAAATATAATAAATAAAAAAACACACTGAATAAAATCTATAATTTTAACCTGGCATTTGAACACTCCTCCAAATCTCTTATTAGGTGCAAAATTGTTTTGAATTAGTATGTCCTCTTAATGAATTGATCTTTTAATTAACATGTAAAAGCCCTCTTCCCTTGTAATAGTTTTTTCTCTGACATCTAATTTGTCTCAAACATAGCCACCCCAAGTGTCCTTTAATTAGTATTAGCATGTTATATTTTTTTCTATCAATTCTTTTATCCATTTACTGTCAACCTACATTTAGAATGGATTTATTGCATTTGGTTGGGTCTTGCTTTTATTACCAACATGACAATCTCCTAACTGGAATGTTTAGACAATTTGCAATATTGTCAGTGATATGCTTAGGTCTAAATCTACCATAATATCATTTGTTTTCATGTGTCTTGTCTGTTTTTTTAAGTTTAATTTTATTTTAGTAATAACTCTTAACATGAACCCTCTTAACAGATTTTAAAGTGTACAATATTGTTAGCTATAGGCACAATGTTGTACAGGAGATCGCTAGAATTTACTCATTTTTCACTACTGAAATTTTATACTCTTTGGTTATCAACTGACCATTTCCCCCTTGTTCCTGCCCCAGGAAATGACTGTTCTATTCTCTGCTTCTATGACTATTTTAGACACCTCATATAAATGGAGTCATGCAGTATTGGTTTTTCTATGATAGGCTTATTTCACTTGGTATTATGTTGTCAAGGCTCACCCATGTTGTCACATATTGCAGGATTTCCTTCATTTTTAGGATTGAAAAATTTTCCAGTGTATGCATATACTACGTTTTTTGTATCCATACATCTGTTAATGGATATTTTTGAAGATGCATGTATAGCTTCAATAAAAAACAGGAAAGTTAATGATTAATAGATCGGAAATTTGGGGAAGCCTCTGAAAGACAAAAGGCACAGAGACTTTGAAGAAAAATCTATAATTTAGGATGCTTATACTTATCCTATAGACAGTGGAAGGAAACACCAATACCAATACGGAAAAAAATTAACAACCCCAAAACTAGGTACAATATGGTAAAATTTTAGGACATTTCAATAGAGGGAAAATCCTCAAAGTTGTCATAGACAAAACAAAGCTTATCTATAAAAAGGAAGAAAATCAGATGGACAATAGACTGACCTTAGTCTTTTGCTTAGAAATACTAATGGCATTAATATAATAAAGCAATACCTTCTGATAATAACCAACATTTATTGAACACTGTTGTAAGCATTTTTTTCATTTAATTAGCACAACACTATTATGTAAGTACTGTTATTATTCTAGTTTTATAGACGAGGAACTAAAGCATAGAGAAGTCAAGTAACTTGCCCCAGATCACATAGCTAGCAGATGATATGACATGGAGTGGATGAAGTGCGTCATACTGAGTCAGAGTCCTGAGTATATGTTCTTGCTGATAGTAGCTAACATCTCTTCCAGTTCTAATAATCCATACTTACGTAATTCTGCCATATTTAAGGCACTGTGGTAGGTGCTGTGGGCAATTAAAACTTGAATCAGACACTAACCTGAACTCAGAAAATTAAAAACCCATGGTAGAGTCTCCAAACTCCGGTAGTCAAAATGTGGTATATAAAAAAAAAAAAAAAACACTTAAAAAAACTTCAGTAGTTTATTATTTATTTTCACCTTCTACTTTTGTCAAAGCCAATTCACAAGGCTTTCCACTTATGAGAGGGATATAATATTTCATTAAAATGGATTTGTTGGAGTAAAAATGATGTAGTTAATCCTACATCGAGTATGAAGATGTGTCCTAAATCATGCAGGTCGTATATAAAACACTTGCTTTGAAAAGCTGAATTTGGGGGTGATTCTCCCCACTACTGTATGTGGAACACTAGTATATATAACACACACTTCTCTGTTGGATTGCCAGGCTTTGATCAACACATTATATTAATTATTTTTATTTACTGTTATTATTACTTACTATTATGGTGATACTTTTCAACCATTCTTTGCTGAGTGCATTCTAAGACAGGAAGCTTGTTAACTTGCTTAGAATAAGAGCTAAGATGGATAGAGTAACATCAAGGCATATTTGTATTAAGTTGAACTACATGGAATTGCCAGTCAAAAACTGTCCAATATCAGCAATTCACATGCTTTAACATGCATATTGCTTAGTTTTTTTTTAATGTTTCTTTATTTTTGAGAGAGAGAGAGAGACAGAGAGAGAGAGAGAGACAGAGAGAGACAGAGGGTGAGCAGGGGAGGGGCAGAGAGAGAGGGAGACACAGAATCTGAAGCAGGCTTCAGGCTCTGAGCTGTCAGCCCAGAAGCGCAACGCGTGGTTGAGTCCACAGACGACCAGATCATGACCTGAGCAGTAGTTGGACACTTAACCAACTGAGCCACCCAGGCACCCCTAAAACTGTTAGGTTTATCGCAATGTAATACACAGCAAAAATTCTGTGGTTTAACAACAATCATTATATCATGTCTACTGGTTCTTGGGCTGACTAGGGTCAGCTGCATGGGTTTGGATTCTTCTGCTTGAGGCACCACCACCAGCAGGTCAGTCTTCGAGGGGCTGCACTACACATGAGTATTCAAGTTGATTCATCACGTGGCTGGGAGTTAGAGCTGGCTGTCATCTGGGAGCTCAGCCATAGCTGTCAAACACAGAACTTTGCTTCTTCCCTTTATAATGTGGGCTTCCCCCAACATGGTCTGGACTTGAAAGTCCCAGACTATGATTTCCACTGCATTCTATTTGTCAAAGCCAATTCACAAGGCCAGTCCAGTTACTGAGGATTGGAGGTAGGAGGTAGCTCCACATCTTGATGTGTGTGGGAGAATGTATGTATCTGTAGAGTGAAGAGGAAATATTGAGGACCATCTTTTTGGAGACCAGTCACCACAAAAAAACAAAAACAAAAAACCAAAACCCACAACATTTCTCTGAGGAATATGGGAGATGAATCTGGGCAGTTTTTATTCATACAAGGACACATAATGTGATAAATGAGTAGTATAACTGTGGACGCTAATAATTCCCTAGTGTCTGTCAATAGAAACTATAATGCTTGAGGTGCCTGAGTGCCTCAGTTGGTTGGACATCCAACTCTTGGTTTCTGCTCAGATCATGATGTCACGGTTTATGGGTTTGAGCCCCACATTGGGCTTTGTGCTGACAGCATGGAGCCTGCTTGGGATTCTCTGTTTTTCTCTCTGCCCCTCCCCTGCTCACACACTCTTTCTCTCTCAAAATAAATAAATAAACTTTAAAAAAAGGGAATTATAATGCTCAAAAGGATACTGTGACACAAAAATGTCCACAAACTTTGATCCATCACGTGAGAAGAGTGATTAGACGTGTATCCACATAGTCATAATTCAAGTTAATTTGATACATAGGTAGAGATAAGAACTGAGAGGAAGAAAATACTTGCTCTGGCCAGGAGAACTTGAAGGAATTTCAAATAGCTCCATGGTGCTATTTGAGCTGTGCCATGAATCAATGGATAAGACGCAGACAAGTCACTATGAGGAAGAACAGACCTTCAAGGGGAAAGAGTGAGCATAGGTATGGAGGGAACAAAAGCTTTCAACTTCCATGTAGAAAAGAGTAAATTGGTCCATTTGGCAGAAATATGGGGGAGCGTAACAGAGTACAGTGAGAACTAAGGTTGGGAAGGTGAGTTGTAACAAATTGTGGAAGGCCCTGAATGCCAGACTTGGGAGTTTGGGCTTTGTTCAGGAGTAGGAGCCACTGAAAAGGACTAACAGGATCAGGAAGTTGGCACCTCATGTTTGTCTGATATTTTCTATCTATGCCTTTATCCCTTGACTATTCCCAGACTCTCTTCCCAACTTCCTGCCGTTAGTGGTAATTTCCTCTCTGATGTTTAGTTCTAGGGCTGCCCTATAGTGAGAAATAGAATCATTTTTCTTATGCATGGATACAACACACTATTATTTAGCTATTAAAATAAAGTTTTGGGGGCACCTGGGTGCCTCAGTTGGTTAAGCATCCCACTCTTGAGGTCATGATCCCATGGTTTTCAAGCTCAAGTCCCACACCAGGCTCTGTGCTGACGGTGCAGAGACTGATTGGGATTCTGTCTCCCTCTCTCTGCCCCTCTCCTGCTCCCTCTCTCCTCTCTCAAAATAAATAAATAAACATTTAAAAAATAAAAATAAAATTAAAATAATAAAATAAAAATAAATTTAAAAATAAATAAAAATAAAAAACTAAAATATTAAAATTAAAATTAAAAATATAAAATAAAATTTTCAAAACATATTACTTAGCTAGTAAAATACACTTTCAAAAGATATTTATTGACATGAGGAAATGCCTATGTTCCATTATGAAATAATAAAATAACAGATTAATAAAAGAAGAATTAAAATTATATATAAAATTTGAAAGCATCTTAAAAACTTGGACGTTCTGTGTCTACATGCATGTACTGTAAATATATAGAAAGGGAAATAAATCAAAGTGTTAGCATGGGTAGTGGGATTATGACTATTCTCATTTTCTTATTTGTACAATTCTCCACTTTCCAAATTAGAATGTATTACAATTATCATCAGAAAAGCCATTGTCTAGTATGTTAACCATAGCGATTAAGTCTTCAAGCAGCAACCAAGTAAAAATAGCCTTCTACCTGAACTTGAGACTTGGAATTCTCAAAGACCTATAAATATTCAGGACTTTGAGATCCAGACGTGGGGTGAGGTAGCCACTTTGGCCTTCTGAGTATATGAATGTTTGAGAGAATAAAAAGGAGAGAAAAGTACTTGAACAATCTTTCACCACTAAGCCTCCTCTGGAATTTCTAAATAAGGCCATAGGCCTTGGAGGAAGGGGGCCTGTACACCATCACTCCACACTGTCATGGGACCTGGAGTCAGGAAGAACCCGGCCATCACTGTGTGGTGAAAAGTCACACTGAAGTGAAAGAGTGAGGCTTAACCTCCAGGTTTCACTAGCCATCCAGCCCAGAACCTGGGCCTCCTGCAAATGTTGATTTTGTGTCTCAGGAATCACATGTTCACTCTCTTCCAGTCTTATGTAGTTTACTACTGTGGACATCTGGCAATACTTCAGCAAATAAAGAAGGATTTAAAAAGTCCTGAGAGGGGCTTCTGGGTGGCTGAGTTGGTTGAGCGTTCCACTTCGGCTCAGGTCATGATCTCACGGCTCGTGAGTTTGGGCCCCGAGTCGGGCTCTGTGCTGACAGCCTGGAGCCTGCTTTGGATTCTGTGTCTCCCTCTCTCTCTGCCCCTTCCCCGCTCATGCTCTGTCTCTCTCTCTCTCTCAAAAATAAGCATTCAAAAAAATTTTTTTAAAAAAAAGTCCTAAGAGAAAAACTGCCCCATCATTATTTTAAATTACTATATTTGAACAACCGGATTTATTAATTCATTTGATGTGCTCAGAAATTACTAGCCAAGTAGCTCTGGAATTTTTTTCTATGTATCTGACATAACATAATGATCCTATGTCTCTCCCAGGTTCATCCTTGCTACCAAAGTCTTCCTTTTGGCCCCTCTTTCTGCCATGCAAAGGAACATGAGCTCCTCTAGGACTTATCTGGATAACTGTAGTCCTAATTTTTCCGGCTCTCCAAACAAGGTAAAGAAAGTTAAAAAAAATTTTTTTTTTAATTTTATTTTAGAAAAGGAGAGAGTGTGAGCAGGGGAGAAGGGCAGAGAGACAGAGGGGAGGGGGGGGAGAGAAAAAGAGGGGAGAGAGGGAGAAGAGAGAGAGAGAGAAAGAGAGAGAGAGAGAGAGAGAGAGAGAGAGAGAGAGAGAGAGAATCTTAAGCAGGCTCCATGTTCAGCCCAGAGCATGATGCAGGGCTCGATCTCACAACCCTGAAATCGTGACCTGCACCAAAATTAAGAGCTGGACACTCAACCAACTGAGCTACCCAGGCACTCCAAGGAGAGAAATTTTAGGAGTCTTTCAAAAAAAGTTTTAATAGCTTTACCAGGAAGACAAAAGAGAAGCATGAATAATATGAATAATACTAACAGAGAAAATATAAAGGACTAAGTCTTTTTTACTTTTTTTTTTTTTTTTTTTACTGTTTGGAGAAATACATTCTCAGGATCCTAGGATAATGATTAGCATAAACCAACTTGTTTCTTCTTAGTCAATAAATGAGGTTGAGGCCAACATTAATGAAATGTATTGGGGAATAAGGGTCCTGCTCAGTGGTCCCACTATGTTACTCCAAGGTATATCTATTATTCAGGCTGACCAAAGATGGAGAACAAATCTGATTGATGTGTCTGGTATATTTCTAATGGGACCTGATAAAAACAAGGGATGCCTATATTTACTAAGAATTTACTACATTCCTATCTTGGATTAAGTACTTTGCATAAATTATTTTATTTAATACTCACAACAATCCAGCTAAGTTCTGTTAGCTGACCAATAGGAAAACTAAACTATAATACTTAAGTAATTTCCCCAAGGTCAATAATAGATGAAGCTATGGTTGACCCCAGTTTGTCTGATCCCAGAACCTGCACTGTTATTCTCTGTGCTGTGCTACCTTTAATTCATGGACATAAAATAGACTTCCACAAGCTTAGACATCTTTGAAGGACAGATGGCAAGTAATAAAAAAAAAAAAAAGACATTTATCTTAGGTCCTTGGTTTGTTATGGGAAGGAAGAAAGGCTGATAATATTGCCTAGATAAGTTCTTACTTTGTGTTTGTCTGGAGAGCATAAGAATCCTGGATTACTTATGCTAAATATCCAGTTTTGCTCACTGGACACTTATTTTCTTTCTGTTGAATCTAAAAGAAACATATGGGTTACTATGTTTAAACAGCCATCTGCCATCATAAGCAAATTCTTGAGGAAATTGCTTTGGACCTAAAGTACAATACATGTTTGATCTTTATGTCTTATTTGTATATTTTGAATTTGGAAACTTTCAAATAAGGGGGTAAAAAGGTATCAGGAAAGAAAATGGAACAGCAAAAAAAAATTATTTTAAAAAGCAAAACGAGTGCTTTGTGGCATCTGATACTAGTGAGAGTAAGAGGGAAAGTATTGAAGCTGCCCAAATAGACCCAGCCTGATGCCAAATTGGTGGTATTGCACCAAAGAGACAGAACAGGCAATAAGGCACAGATAGCAAAAATAATTAGTTAATGAGATTAGCTGAAACTGATTATTTTGGGAAAGAGATGCTTGGTCTGAATCCTTGTGTGGCAGGCTGAATAAAGACATCCCCCTCCCCCCACCCCCCCAGATGTCCGTGTCTAACTTAATTCCTGGAACCTCACACGGTTAAAGGCATTTTTCACATATATGATTAAGGATCTTGAGATAGGAAGATTATACTGGATTACTGAAGTGGGTCCAATGTAATCACAAGGATCCTTATAAGGGAGACAGGAGGGACACAGAGGAAGGAGCCACAAGTCAAGGAATGCAGGTGGCCTGTAGAAGCTGTAGAAGGCAAGAAAATAGCTTCTCCCCTGGAGCCTCTGGAAGCAATGCAGACACCTTGGATTTAGTCCTCAAAGACTCATCTTGCACTTCTTACCTTCAGATCTGCAAAATAATACACTTCTGATGTTTTCAGCCATGTAGTTTATAATACTTCAGTACAGTACTGATAGAAAACTAATATATATGGCTCAGAGGATTCTAAGGATTCACAGTGGGGAAAAGATCAGCAACTCCTTGGTCGTCTCTCTCACCCCTCCTATCTAGTCCACCACCAAACCCCACTCACTGTTTCTCACTCCCTGAGCATCTCTCCTTCCCATTATAGCCCTGTTGGCCCCTGTTCCTCACACTCAAAGGACTGTAGGCAGGTCTCCTGTTTCTTGCCCCCACCCCATCCAGGGTAACTGGAGTGCCCCACACCTACCACCAGACTAACATTAATAACGTCTCTCCCCCGGACTGGGCTGGGTCCATCTTATCCATAGACAAAAGGCCACAGCTTTGCACAGTGGTATCCCAGACCCTGTACCCCTCTATCTTCTCCCACTATGACACACACTAACTCCCAGTGCTGCCTCTATGTCTGTGCTCATACTGGGACCTCTACCTGCAACGCTTTCTTCCCTCTTGGTTTCTCCCAACATCCTATTGGGTAAGGAGGAAGTGTGGGAACATGGAGAATAGTGTTTTGGTAGAGGGATTCTTGCTTGGGGAAAAAGCTGAAATCTTTTTTTCATATAAACAATAAATTAACACATGCCTGATAATGGGGATAAGGGAAAGAAATGTAACCATTAACGGAAGAGTAAAATGCAGTAGAATTCCAAATTAAAAGGGGAAAGATAAGAAAGAGGGATGAAAAATAGCTCTGTAAAATAAATAACCATAAATAAGAGAGAAGGGTAAGTTATGCCTTTCATTACTCTAAATGTTCTAGACTGCTTAAGTCAAATGAACAGTATGTAGCTATCACAACATTTCTATTGGATGGTAACAGTTGAAAATAGCTATAAAGCTATTGCTGGAAAGGATGCTGGAATAAAAGGAACACTCATCCTTTGCTGATCAAAATGTTATACAAACATTTAGATGGCAAGCTATCAATATCTATTAAAATTTAAAATACATATTTTCTTCAACCCAGCAATTCCATTCATGGGAATCTATTCCATAGAAATAAAAGTCTCTGGATACAAAGTCATGGGAAGAAAGATCCTTTATTACAACAGTGTTCATAATAAGAAAGCAGTAAAAATAAACTGAATGACCATCAACAGGGGATGAAAAATTATAAAACATCATGAGGGGTTACTATGTAGCCATTAAAAAGAAGAAATTATAAATTAAAAATTCAAAGATAACATGATAAAAATCAATTACAGTGGAAGACAGTAACAGACCACTCTCAGAACCAGTTTTCTGTAATAGATAAAATATTAGTAAAGTCACAGAGAAGTCTGACGGTTTTGTTGAAATAGATACAAATAAATTTGTATCTCTCAAACATAGAGGATACACTTGGCAGAATATTTACTAAGTTGGCCATGTATTTTTTCCAAAATAACTTCATTCTGGAGACTCTTTACCATAAAAATAAAAGCATCAGTCCATGGGGCACCTGGGTGGCTCAGTTGGTTAAGTGTCTGACTTCTGCTCAGGTCATGATCTCAATGGTTTGTGGGTTCGAGCTCCACTTTGGGAATTGTGCTGACAGTGTAGAGCCCACTGAGTCTGTTTCGGATCCTCTGTGTCCCTTTCCCTCTGCCCCTCCAGCATGCTCTCTCAAAAATAAAGATATTTTTTAAAAAAAGGCATCGGTCCATGAGGGCATATGTGTTAGGATATATGTTGCAACAGTATTCATGGTGGAAAAAGCAATAAATATACATATATAAAATGTGTGTGTGTTCTCATTCATCCATTCAGAAAGTGTCTTTATTGAACTTCTGCTACGTGCTTTGTTCTACATTAGAGACTATGAACTTTAATAGAAGGCCCCCACCCTCAGAAATCTCTAGTTGTAGCTGAGGAGCCAAGGCACGTGGGCACAGTTACATAACAGCACCAAACAGGATATTTTAGACAGAGGACCCTTTAAGCAAAGGCAGGTGGGGGTGGGCAGAAAAGGCAGGGTGTGTTCTGGGGATGGGGAATGTTATCTCATCAGAGAAAAGAATCACATCCCAATTACTAAAAAAAGAAAGAAAATCACTAATTCTTGACTAATCCTACTGAATGGAGGCAGATTGCCAAACAGCATTGAATGGGGAGCTTGACATGGACCTTGTGAAGGTTCTAAAGCTTTTAAAATAAAAATAGAGCAGTAATAACCAGGATTTGAAAGGGTAAAGAAAGTTATGCCAAACTAAATTAGTTTTCACATGTCACAAAGCCTCTAGAGAAGAATGTAAGAGACATGATTAAATCAATTTTCACAAGGGTTTGATAGTTTCTTTCACCTTTTGGGGGCAGATGTGAAACAGAGTAACTGATTTAATGACTACGCTGGGTGAATGGGTCAGTTACCTACAGAAAGTTTCATCTGTGGGGGAATCTCATCCGTGACACACAGACAGACACACTGGCGCTTCTCAGTGTGTGTGAAAAGGAATTTGCTACTAATACTGAAAAGTAAATTGACATGGATTCCAGGGTCTCCCTTGAATAATCTTTCATTTATGGGCATTCAGATGGCTTAAGTGAACCAGAGAGAAGTGGGTGCTAGAATTAGCAGGAGAGACATGTTCATAATCCTCAACCCCCCAGACCCTCAGAACGTCTCTGGTTCTACCCCCCAGCTATCTGCTGTGTTTCTGTACAATTGCTGCAGAGAAACTAGTGAAAGCTGCCGGCCTCAGGGTGAGAGGCATGGTGCTCTCTGATCCCACATTCCTGATGCAGATCTGACATGAGGCTGAAGCTAAAGCAGGAAGCACTTAACACATTGATTCACAGCCTGCACCATGGACAAGGCTAGGCAAAATTGATGGTAAATAATATAAAAAACTATTCTAGTCTAAACTGGTCAGAACATAACTGGGACATTGTTTTAAAATTCTGTTCACCACCATTATAGAAAAAGGCAGTAATTAAAATGAAGCTAATTAAAAAGGAAATCAATCAGGCCAGAGACAGTAACTAAAGGAACTGAGATGTTTAGATTAGAAAGGTTTAGGGATATGAAATCTGCCACCAAATGTTTGAAGTCCTATTATAAAGAATGGCAAAATAACAGAAAGAACATAGGGCTTTTTAACTCAGATAGGGGTTGTACTGTTATGGACTTTAGGATTCCTCATAAACCTCAGATTCTAGGAAATCTATGGTGAAATTTTACAATAAATTAGGAGGACTACGTTCGGAACATCCTGGGCCCACCCCTCCAGTATCAAAGCCAAGGAATAGAGTAGAGCCCAAATTGCTGGGGTCAGTGCCAGCTGGGTTTCCTGTAGTGGTAATTCTAAAGAGGGCATCCAGAGGACAAGCCAAAGGGTTAGTTAACAAACAGGAAGACCGGGCAAATGTCATGATGATGAGAAGACAAAGCTCAAAAAAAAAAAAAAAAAAAAAAAAAAAGTGGCAAGAGGCAACTTGAGAAGCCAAAAAATCAGGATAACACAATCATAGGGACTAAAGAAGAAGGGAAGTAAAATAATTGAGCTGGTGGTTGGGTGGGATGACAGAGTGACAGAGCAGGAGTCAGGTTAGGACCAGCATTACTTTCAGGTCAAGTCTTGTGTCATCAACAAGGATGACTTCTTGCCTGGCACAGAGTAAACACTCAACAAACATGAGATATTATCATTGTCTGAAATTTTGCCCTGATCAGTTGAGTTGGAATCAAATATTCACAATGATGGGGAACATGCTAAATTAGGACCCGAGCATGGAATGTCAGGTGGTATGGATGTTATTCTACAGGCAAAAAGAAACACAAAGTTATTTGAACTGGGATGCACTTTAGCAACATTTCTCACTCAGCACTGCCAAGAGTAGAAGGGTATTATAAGAAAGGAGGCAGAGCCATTAGGTAAGGCTTTTGCAAAAATAAAAAGGAGTAATGATGGCCTTAACTAGAAAGTGGTGGTTTGAGAATGGGGTGTATAAGAAACAGCCTAGGGTGGGAATGTAAGGGCACATCACCTAATTGAATTACAGAGCTGGCTGTGTACAGAGTCAACATGATGAATAAAAAGATATACCATGACGTAGTTACCCTTATCCAGGATATGACAGAGCAGGGTGAGAATAATCATCCCCGTTAAACACTACTCATTCCAGCTGATCTCAAGGGAGACTCTTTAATGCAAGTTTGGTTCTTTTCAGGGCTTCTTTCTTCATTTGAGTACATTCAAGGAGAAAGTTAAATTTAAAATTCTGCTTGAATCTGAGCTGATCAGGGCCCATCCACTGTGGAGGTAAGAAAAAAAGAAAAAAGGTTCCCACAGAAGCTAAAGGAAGAGGGATTTTTCAAGGATCGAGTGATCCGTCTCAGATACTATTGAGTGGTAATGTAAAAGACTGAAAAATTGCCATTCAAGATCAAGGCAGAAGGCCTACAGATTAATATGTTAATGCCACAATCATGAGAAATAATGTGAACCTTTTAACCCTTAGTGGTAAATAAAATCTTGTAATCATTATTGCAATTCAGACGGATGAAATTCAAAATTAGAACATAATAAAGGAGGGATATTTTTTAACATTGTAATAGACAACTTAATAGGGAAGAAAAAATTGTCAAGAAGATACACATCTGAGCAGATACCCATGGACCTAAAGGCAGAAGGATCTTGGAGAGTATATGGATGAGTATAAAGTGGATAATAAGTGATTTAATGAATGCAGCATTGGCCACTGACACATTCTTAAAATAGCAAACTCACGGGAGACTAATTCATTTGTTTCCTCTTGCATTAACAAGCTGTGTGTGATGTTAAGGAATAAGAGTCTCTTCCCTTAAGTCGCTTAAAGCATACCAGAGACTCCAGAGATGGTGACACATAGGTTGGGTCTTGAAAGATGGCTAAATGGTACCAAATGAAAGAGGGTAGGAAGGAACCCCCAAGCAGAAGTCCCAAGTTAAAAGAAGTGGATGGGTAACAGCAAGGCTATAGTGGTGAGGACTCTGGTTACAGATGATAGAAAACTAATTCAACCTGATAAAAGAGGAATTCTTTGAACCTACATTAACTAAACCTTGGGAAGATTAGGGCTAGATCACTGGAACCACAAAGTCAGGACTCTTTTTTCCATCTTTCATCTCTGCTCCTCTTTATGGGCCAAATTTCTTCTTTCAGATGAGATTCTCCATAAGATATGAGTCCTGGTTGATAGAAACTCTGGGTTCAGTGGCTTATTGTATTCTGACCTAAGAGGAGAGACACTCTTTTCTTTCACCTTTAGTTTGCAAATTCCTAGGAAGGAATCTAGTCAATCCAGATTGATCCTTCCCTTACTACGACCCTAACACAGAGAGGCAGGGGCTTCTCATTTGATGTATAACTACCGCAAGAAGTGTATCTGGTCTCTGAAGGAATAGTGAGCAGGCATCTCTGCTTATGTCTATTCCAACAGGACATTCAGGCTACCATAAGTGATTCAGCACGACTGAATTGTGAAAAAGACTGAAAGCAGATATTCCAGTTAAGAAATTATTTCAGGGGCTCCTGGGTAGCTCAGTTGGTTAAGCATCTGACTTCAGCTCAGGTCATGATCTCACAGTTTGTGGGTTCAAGCCCCACATCAGGCTCTGTGCTGACAGCTCAGAGCCTGGAGCCTGCTTCGGATTCTGTGTCTTCCTCTCTCTCTGCCCCTCCCCACTCAGGCTCTGTCTCTGCCTCTCAAAAAATGAATAAATGTTGAAAAAAAATTTAAAGAAGTTATTTCAGTATACAATTCAGAAGTTAGTTTAGTACACTATCAGAGAGAGACTGAGGGATGGATATAAGAAAATTTAGAAAGAAAATTTGAGTGGGTTAAGCAACTGGCTCTTGATTTCAGCTCAGTTCATGATCTCACAGTCATGAAACTGAGCCCTGGGTTGGGCTCCAAGCTGGGCATGGAGTCTGCTTAAGATTTTCACTCTCTCTCTCTCTCTCTCTCTCTCCCCCTGTGCCCCTCCCCTCACTCATGTGCTCTCTCTCAAAAATAAATGAATGAATGAATGAATGAAAGAAAGAAAGAAGATTTAATAGAAAAATTCCAAGGTTTGCATATTTGGACTTGACAAAGGAAAGATTGGGATAAGTCACTAAAATAAGAAATAAACAGGATTTAATTACTGGGATTATATAAATAAAAACACCTGCCACATAAGTGAATATACAGAGCAGAGTTAGGAAAGAAACCGGAGTTGAAGACATAAAACTGCAAGTCAGCAGCACAAAATGGTGGAAGAAGTTAGGAAATGGGTTTGCCCGTCTCTTTCTCCCCTGATCACTCTACTTCAGTCATTCGTCTGCCTCTTCAAGTGTGTCTGGCTTGTTTCCATCTTAGATCTTTGCACTTCCTCTTCCCTCCTCCTGGAAAACTCTTCCTTTGGATTATGTTGTGGTTTGTTTTCTCACTTCCTTCTGAACTCTGCTTGAATTAGACCTCCTCTGAGAGGCCTTTCCAATGCTACCTAATGTGGGTCTTCACAAAGCCGTGTACTCTTACTCTAACCCCTTATCCTGCTTTATCTTTTTTTCACAACGCTTACTACTCGCTGAAATTATTGTATTTATTTACTTATGTGCTTCCCGACCACTCCTCAAGAACAGGAGTGTTGTCTTGTGTTATTGTTCTATTTCCGGGGCCTAAAACAAGTGCTCAATAAAGATTTATTGATTACATGACTATATTAAATATAGTTTTCCTATTTTGGGTTTAATTATCTACTGACCAATTAAGATGGGAAAATAGAATATAAAAGAGCCTTCAATTATCTTCATTTTTGCCAAATAAGGTTTTGTTACAGTTTACATTCTCAACTGCTAAACAGTATTGGAAAATATCTCAAAGAACCAGTCTATTTAGCCCAAGGAATCACTAGCCATGTGAATAATTTTTTGTTTATTGTAGAGAATGCTAAGGTCAAGTAGAACCTCCATGAACTTCTTATTTGGCTTTTTGCCCTTCAAATGAAAGAATATAGGAATTTTTTGCTTCCTCAGTTCACACTGAACTTCTTGTTTTCAGAAATGCTGAATTCATCCTGAAGTCTGCCCACTGAGCATTTTAGATTAACTGCCTAAGCAGTGGATTTATTATAAGACTTCTACATTTTATTAAAAAGGACTATCTAGTCCACTCAGTGAGATGGCTTCCCTTAGGAATCTGTAATCAATTTATCTAAATCTAAATAATCATGTGACCCCTTCTTAAGGGATAGATTTTACTTCATTTATATAGTTTTGTATTTAATTTAAAAACTTTCTGAGAGTGGGAATTACTTTTTATATATGTACTTGTTAATGTACACATCAGTGTTAATTAACTTTATAAAGATAAGCACTAGATTTTTATATAGTAGTGTGATATTGTTCTAAATATAAGTGACTAATTCACTGTAGCTTTTTGGGAAATAATATCTTTTCTAAGTAAACTATCAAGTATAAACTATAATGTAATGTGGATGGATATTTTAGTGGATCAGCAAGTGAAATTTACATGGTTAACTCTAAGAGTCTGTAAGATTTCAAACCACAGTGAGTGTGTCTTGAAAATTTTCTGGCTTTAGAAAAGCCATTAGGTTAGATCCTACATCCACTTTTTTTTTTAATCATTGATAGATTATCCATAGCTACCATGTTGACTCTGTTTATAATTTTTTTATTTTTTAATGTTTATTTATTTTTGAGACAGAGAGAGACAGAGCATGAACGGGGGAGGGTCAGAGAGAGAGGGAGACACAGAATCTGACGCAGGCTCCAGGCTCTGAGCTATGAGCACAGAGCCCCGACATGGGGCTCCAAGTCACGAACCATGAGATCATAACCTGAACTGAAGTTTAACACTCAACCGAATGAGCCACCCAGGCGACCCAAGTCTGATCATAATTTTTAAATACAGAGGGTTATTTTTCTAATGATAAGAGTAATACATTATGGGAAATTTTAGAAAAAATAACAATGGATGAAAAATGTATTAAATTGCCAACCCCAAATAACTAGAATTAGCCACTATTTATTCAATTATCAAACCATACATCATTATATTGATACTAAAATAACTTTATATTTTGTGTTTTCATTAAGCACTATATCATACGTCTTTTCCTATGTTAGTAAAAAGAAGTTCTGTAAACCTCAAGAAAAAATTTTTAGTATAGTTGACACACAATGTTACATTGGTTTTAGGTATATGACTTCATGATTTGACTAGTTCATACATTATGCTATGTTCACCACAAGTGTAGCTACCATCTGTCACTATATGGCACTATTCTAATACCATTGACTACATTGCTTACGCTGTGACTTTTATTCGCATGACTTATTCATTCCATAACTGGAAGTCTATATGTCTCCCACACCCCTTCACCCATTTTGTGTGAACACTTTTAAACGTTACATAATATCCCATGGTACGTGTGCACCATAATATACTTATATTGTCCCCTCACGTTTGACACTTCGGGTGTTTCTAAATTATAGATATTTTAATGAATGCTGAACTAAATTGTTTATGCATAAATTTTTTTATCAATAGTTCCTATTTATTTAGAAGAGATTAATAAATTAGAGGTACTAGAAGAAAGTGTCTCCACACATATTGCCAAACTATTTTTCAGATAAGCATTACTAAATTGTAATTCTACTAATACTAGATGAGTCGACTCATCCCATCACACTGTCAGTTAGCTAAGGGTATAGCCATTAAATAGGCCATTGCTTTTCAAGGAAGCTCTTTCTTTTCCCACATAGATACAAAGGAGCCCAATATGAAAGGCTTGAGAATGAGGGGGCTTAAGACTGAAACAAAAGCAATTACCTCTATTCTGCAAAATAACGTGAAATACTAACTCCAAAGAGAAATACACACCTCACAAATTTGGAGGCAATTAAGACTATATTTCTGCTTCTCCCACATAGATAATTAGTATGCATTCATGAGAATAAACAGGTGTCTGAGCCCTATCGGTAAGGAAAATTTTGAAGGGGGCTAAATTCAGAGTGCCCACCTATTCTCATTCCACCTGGCTTGTTGTGTAGGACTTTGCGTATCAACTGCTGTCACTGATTGTCCTATGCTGCGGCCTCCTGGGAATGACGCAATTATAAAACCATCATTATGATAACAATTTATCTTCCTAAAAAAAAAAAAAATCCATGATGGAAGTTAGAAGGTGTTTCAAGAGATCTAAAACATGATGCTAAGGGAGACTGAGTCTTGCCCATGGATAGAGTCCCTCTGAGGCTTTCAACTCCTTGGGTTTTGTTTTCTCTAAACCTGAGATGAGCCATATTTAGCACAAAGCATTCTGCTTTCCTTTAACTCCACTGCTTCAGTAAAATTATACCCCCTGGGGGGCTGCTGTGGAGGACAAGGAGAGGGGGCAGCAAAGGGAAATGCAGCTGACTCCACACTAGTCCTTTCGTGGTTCATGTAAAAGAGCAAGTAGCATCCTGTTGAAGGTTATCTGAGGGCTTCAGAGGGGATCCAACGAGAAGCACAGGCATTAAGATGTTCTGCTGACTAGATGTTTCTCTAGGAAAACCTTCATTAATGAATATCTCTTCTTCCCCTACTTATGCTGGTTGAGAAGTCATCCTTTAGTGTTGGGAGAGCAGTGCAGGGCTGGTGGAAATACTTGGGACATACGTGTTCAAATGTGCATAGAGTATGCACAGAACTGTTAACAAAGTGAGGAGTAGGTTATAGTTGGGGAGGAAAAGTCACTTTCACTTTTCCATGGTTATCTCTGCACTGCTTGTATATGTGTGTGTGTGTTTATTTTTTTTAATGTTTATTTATTTTTGAGAGAGAGACAGAGTGTGAGTGGGGGAGGGGCAGAGAGCGAGGGAGACACAGAATCCCAAGCAGGCTTCAGGATCTGAGCTGTCAGCACAGAGCTCCACGTGGGGCTTGAACTCACGAACTGTGAGATCATGACCTGAGCCAAAGTCAGATGCCTAACTGAGCCACCCAGGCATCCCTATGTGTGTTTTGCCATAAGCAATTATTGCTTGGGCAATTCAGAAGTATATAGAAAATTAAATAATATATTCCCCCCAGCCTGTTGTCTACTTTTTACACTCATTTTTTACTTTTAGAAGTTTTTTAGGTGATATTTTTATTTTTATTTGCAATTTCATGCATTGCATTTAAACTTTCCCTGTCCACTGATCGGATTACTAGTGTGTATTTATGTTTATGTGGACTGCTCTCTGCCCTATGCAGAGTAAAAATTGCAGTAAAATACCATCTGGGGTCTGTCAAGCAATGTATTTAAAAGCTCTTTAGCAAAGCAGGATAAAATGAGAAAGATATTAAGAAATGGACATTTGTGATTATAATTAATGGGTTTTGGTTGTGCTCCAGTGACTCTACGGCCCCCGGAGTCCTGTGAGGAGCCTGTGGTCTCCAATGAAAGGTATTGCTTTGATGGCAACTCAGAGAGTCCTTTGTCATACAAATAGGAGATCCTCTTTGGCACACATCCTCTCCTTTGCCCAGGCTGCACTTAGAAAATTGGAATTAGGGCACTCAAGTCTACTGGTGATTGCTTCTTAGCCTCCTACCAACTCAACCTGTTTGCTATCTAGAGCAGAAACCAAAGTAAAGGAGGCAGCCAAACTCAGAAGTCAGCATTAGAACATAAGAAAAACAGCTCTGTGCCAACTATACGCTCTGCAGAGTGACCTCCAGTTTCTCTGACCATATGTCTCATTGCAAAATTTATGAGACTTTCCAGATCCGGGGTCAAATATTTTCCTGCTACTGTTACAAGTCTTCCTATCCTGCTTCTCTTTCCTTCCCACAGTTTTCCTTCCATCTTTCTTTGTTTTGGCTTTTAAATTTGGGATTTTCTTTTTCTTCTTCTCCTGAACCCTCTATCCCAAAGTCATTCTTCTCTTTCTGATTTTCTCTCCATGCTTTATTTAAAAAAATTTTTTTTAATGTTTATTTATTTTTGAGAGACAGAGAGAGACAGCATGAGCAGGAGAGGGGCAGAGAGAGAGAGGAAGACCCAGAATATGAAGCAGGTTCCAGGCTCTGAGCTGTCAGCACAGAGCCTGACGTGGAGCTCGAACTCACGAGCCACGAGATCATGACCTGAGCCGAATTGGATGCTCAACCAACTGAGCCACCCAGGCGCCCCCCCCCCCAACCCATGCTTTATTTTTATTTTAGTCCTTACCCACCAAGTCCCCATCAACACTGTCCTCACTCTTTTTTATAAATTCCCTTCTCTATATTCAAATTCTACTGCCAGTGTTTACATTATTGAACTATCCTTAAAATCAAATCTCATTGATTAGTACTGGATTGTAGGTTTGGCTACAGAGGCGTTTTTCAGCATCAAAAGGAAGCACTTTTAGTCAACTATTAACTATAAAGCAATTTCATGAACCAGTCCCATAGACAGAGCTAATTTCTTCCATTCATCGTCTGAAAGATCCAATGATCATTTAGAATTATGAAAACTTCTGGTTTTAAGGAAAAGGCCTGATCATCCTGTGGGAACTGTCAGCCCTAACAAATGACTAGTTTTGTTCTGCTCAATAACACGCAAAGTAGAACGTGTCTGATATACCAGAGAGATACAGTTTGTGCCTAAAGGTACTGAGCAAGTCTGTTCTTTAACGATTTCATGATTTGACTGGTTTTTCCTCACAGGCTACTCTAGTCTATGTGTGCAGACACATCCAAGTCAACCCATTTCCTACCTTCTTGTCTTTCTCTGCTTTGAGAGCTTTGAGGGATTGTCTCTAATGGATTCCTGCTCCTCCTCACATGGTGTTCCTTTTACCCTAAAGATAGCATGATGGGTTTTATAAGGAAGGAGTCCCTCTATTTCCCTCTATCCTCTCTTCCTCTAGACACCAGTTTTTCTCATTTTATCCATAAAACCAAAATAAAACTCTGCCTTCTTATTCCTCCCCTTAAAAGCAATCTTAGCACCTTAATGTAACCAAAAGTTCACACAGACTATCACTCAAAAAAACCCTGTGGTGGGATAATATTGAGATCTCAATCTGACTCTTCTTTTACCTTTATTTCCCCTTTTCCTTCCCTTTGTTCAATCTGATAACTGATTCTATTCTTTGCCCCAGAGGAGGCTTTTCATTGGGAGTTTCTTTCCTACTCCCTAAACCAAATCTCAAACTGGAGATGCCAGAATTAAATTTAGTCTACAGGTATGCTTTATTGGGTTCATACAGGATTTTTTTTTTAAACCTGAGGCAGCATTTACTAATTAGACATGCTTTACATAGAAATCTGAATTTCTGACTTCTCTAGAAAATTGGAAGATCTAGCCATACCAGGCTGCTGTTTTCATGGGGCCCCAATTACCTGGAGTCTTGTAGAGGCTGTAATCTTATGTAGGTTCAAGCTTCCCATTTTTCCAGAGCTCCCTCGCTATCCTTTTCTTGATCTGGAAATCTTCACTCACTTACGTCACTCACTTATATCTTGCCCCAATAAGCTTTGCTTGACTCCTTGTTTAAATCCTTTAAGGAGATATACTAGGTGCCCTTGAGAGAGACACCTTAAGAAGAGATAATTTGTATCCATAGGCAGAGACTGTTATGATGGACCATCCATCATGCATTCAACAAGTAAGCACATATGTGCCAGTCAGTTTTTTGGTGTGGAAGATGCAAACAATTAACAAAATAGAAATGTTTCCTGTTCTTATGGAATTTGTATTCTAGTAGATGATAGCAATAGACAAGCACACATTAACAAGATAGTTTTGAGTAGAGATAAGTATATGAAGTGATACTTTATATTTCATAATTTAATATAATGATGAATATATGAAAGGAATAAAGCAAAGTGACGGGAAGGAGTGCAGTGGTGGGAGAGGATGGGGTGGATGATGGGTGACAAGTCCCACCGAGGAAAATGGGGCAGTGACAATTAATCAAAATATTTTATTTTCCAGAACCAAGGCATGGAATCAGGAGAGATCTGAAGGGACCACACAGTAAAGGACGGTGGGTTCTCAGCAATCACTTCAGTGGACAAAGAACCAGACACCACATAGGTTCCTCTCCCCACACACTCTGTGGGCATGATAGCACTTCACGAATCTGAGATTATGGGCGTTGGAAGGAAGACACACAGAAATGACTAAGGTCAGGTTGTCTGCCACTACAGCTGTATGGAGATTCAGAGACAGAAATTAGTTGTTCCAGAACTCATCTCCTTTCACCATGAGACAGCTTTTGGGATATAAAATTCCCCCACAATGCAATTTCTGAAGATTGACTTATTCATTGTAGCTTAACCCATTGGTGGAGCGTTAACAAGATAGCTCAGAGTGATTTTGACTCTGAGAGTGTGAACCCCTTTGAAATCTCCCCACAATGCGAGATCCAGCAAAGAATAAGCCATACTGGTCATCCAGTCTAAGTCAATGAATCAAATACACATGTGGACAAAAACACTTCCTAAAGACGTATATTTATTCTCGGAAACAGGGCAACCTAGTTTCAAAGATTAAAAAGGAAACATTTCCCCTACATGCAACAGAATCTTAGCAGACTCCTGCCTACAAAAGCAATACCCCTTACAGCATGAGCAAAGGTGTTGGCTGTACTTCTTGCTCATCATTTTGGTCATCATCTGGTTTCTAAGCTCTGTCCAGGGATAAATCTGAAAGAGAAGTGAGCTCCTATTTCAAATCTATCTACCTATCGAAGACCAGGCAGAAACTGCAGTTAGCAAATTTTGCCACTTTGGGCCAAATAACATTTCTTTAAAAAATTTTTTTTTTCAACGTTTATTTATTTTTGAGACAGAGAGAGACAGAGCATGAACAGGGGAGGGGCAGAGAGAGAGGGAGACACAGAATCTGAAACAGGCTCCAGGCTCTGAGCTGTCAGCACAGAGCCCGACGCGGGGCTCGAACTCACGGGCCGTGAGATCATGACCTGAGCCGAAGTCGGACGCTCAACCGACCAAGCCACCCAGGCACCCCTACATAATCACACTCTGTAAGCATAATCACACTCTGTGAGTTGAAGGGAGAGAATATGTATTTAGGAGCCCTGTACATGCAACGCCCTACTAATGAGTGGGGAGGAATTCTGTTCCTCCAGTTACATGCACATACATAAGGTTTTGCCAACTCTCACCAAGTTCAATGGCAAAATGAAGGAGAAGGAGAAGAAGAAGAAGAAAAAAAAAAGAGGAAGAAAAAGATGGACAGGTTGTTAAATATCATTTTGAGTTCAATCCTCTCATTTTTAAAGCTATAAAAATAGAATTTTAGAAAGGTAAAGTTTCCCAAATCTCACAACTGAATTTCCCTGGACCTATAATGCAGACCTTCTTATACCCAGTCTGCTACTCTTTTACTTTTAATATAAAAGTTGCTTCAGGAATGCAGCTTTGATAATCCAAACTATATAGTAAGGTCTAATATGAATTTTTATTAGACAAAAAAAGACACCAACATGCCTTTCATCTTTTTCATTATGTGCATAATATAATATACAAATATAATTTGCAAATATATACACCTGAACTCGTAAAAATGTAAAATCTCATCTTCTCCTAATTTCAGTTAGCAGGGAACTCGAATGGTGGTAACATGCACATGTGTGTCGTAACATTAAAATGCTGATAAGTCAGCACAGTGGGGGGGGGCACATTTTTAATGCTGAACCAAGTAGATAACCTCAGAATCATGCTTGCTATCTAAGACTGCGTGTGTAGGAATGAAGAGCCATAAACAAGAAATAAACCATAATAGCTGTTAGGCTTGGGATAATACTTTGTTCCCAAATATTCTGGCTGTGTGTGCAGAGAATATAATCAGCTATGTAATTTTAAGGTTTAATTAGCTAAGTTTAGGCAAACTGTTGATTCTGAACTGCTACAGCAGAATGAGTCAATCCATATGTTCTCTGTTACTGGAATATGAGCATATAAACAGATTTGTCTACAAGGGGGAAAACTCACAGATGACTGATAAATGAATTTTGGCAGCGTCCTATTATCATCATTGGCAATCACTGGGGGAAATATTGACAATGGTAAGGACTGAACCCCTGGAAAGAGCGGCTCAGAGTCTACCTCATACTGCAACTGTGGCTGAGCAGTGGAAGAAGCTCTCGGGACCAGATAGATTTTCAGTTGGGCCTTTATGGAAGGGAAGAGGATAATAAATGGAAGCAAAATTTTCTAGGAATGTGTCCAAAGTAAATGACTGCAGATGTGTGTGGTTTTCTTACTCTTGCCATATATTTCTCTTCCTGAGCAGAGACTGTGTGTGTGTGTGTGTGTGTGCGTGTGTGTGTGTGTGCACGCGTGCACACTCCTTGATCTTAATGAATATTCATGCACCGATGGAGAAAAGTGTTCTGTTAATGCAAAGCTATGAAGCTTATCTATCAAAATCCAGCACAAGGACTGTGCCATCTGTCTTGATTTGTTCTGAATCAGGACACTTCTTATAGTTGGGAGGCCTGCTCCAAGGGCAGCTGGGGGGACAGAAATGCAAACAGCAGTGGTAGCTCACAGAACTTAAACTCCTAAATCATCAGTGCCAGCACAGAGCTCTTGCTACATCGCTCTGGAGACAAGTGGGGGATGACAAGAGGCTCAAAATAGCAGTGCTGCTTACCTAGGTATTTGTGTCAAAACCCTACTGGAGAACGGCCTGGTTTGTTTCAGTGGAACACTTGTGAAAATTCAGTTATCAAAGGCACAAGTTATTGTGATGGGACTGCTGCATCTGTGTCTCATGATTGAGTTATCATTTTGGACCAGCAATTTCTGTGTGAAGGGGAGAAAAACTCTCTCCTTTTATTCAGCAAACAAACATCTTGGAGCATTAGCCATGCGCCAAGCACTGTGCAAGTCACAGGAACAATGCATAAGATATTTTGGCTCTGCTCCCAATGTAGTAGAAAAAGAGACCTATAAACAGCTAAGTTATAACACAGTGAAGCTGCTGCTGTAAGTGGGAGCAAAGTGCTTTGCTGGTCCCATACAGAGGCTGATGAACTTTTCCTGGGGCTTTCTGAAGAGCTGATATTTGAATTGGGTTTGAAGAATAAGTACAAGTTTTCTAGATAGAAAAGTCATTTCAGCCAGGTTCCAAATCAGGTAGACCCCAACAACCATGAGGTACTCTGGGAAGAGAGGGGGTCTGTGACTGACTTGCCAGGTGGCTGGTTGGAGCAGGAATGGGGGCAGGAAAGAGGTTTGGAATGGAGTGTCAGGAAAGGATGATCAAGAAGAAAGTGGGGACTGGATTGATAAGCAACTTCTGTGTTAGGCTTGCTTATTTCCTCCCTGTGAGTAGCAGAACGCCAACAAATACTTCTTTAAATGTTTACTTATTTATTTTGAGAGAGAGCATGAGAGGGGGAGAGGCAGGAAAGAGGGAGAGTGAATTCCAAGCAGGTTCTGCCCCATCAGTACAGAGCTTGACATGGGGCTTGAACCCATGCACTGTGAGATCAAGACCTAAGTCAAAATCAAGAGTCAGACACTTAACTGACTGAACCACTGAGGTGCCCCGCCAACAAATACTTCTAAGGGTAAAAGAAATATAAGCAGATTTATGCTTTATGATGCAAATTAAGACTACACAATTCAGAAAATGCACCAGAGTAAAGAGATACTGATGGCATGGAGACCATGGCTTATGGCTGAGCCAATGGCAATGAGGACAGAGAACCCACCACACCTGAGAGGGAGGGACTATGGGTAGTTCCAGAGCAGTGTGATTCCAGGAAGAGATCTATTTAGGAAACACACTATGGGAAAGCCAGCCTGAGGTACTGAATGTAAACAAAAGAAGAGTTTGCCCATGTCGGGCATGCATTCTTCTGCCTTTACAGCTTTAGCATTTGTTGAGTCTCTATCCTAAATCCAGTCGCATAGGGTCTGAGTTTCTCCATTTGCCTGCTTACATTGGAGGGGTCCAATTAAGTGAGGAGAAAAACCACCTGCAAGTCAAGATGAGGTGAATGTACTACCTGTACTACCAAAAAATATTCTCAGATGATTACATCCTCAGTCTCAGGGGTAAGTTGAATAAATGAGAGAGAAAGATTTAAAAATGCTGAATTAAAAGAGCAGCTTGGATCTAGTGCACAGAAGGAAGGATGAAGATGCCTGATTCTTGGTTAATGTGTAATAATTGCTTGTGAAATAAATTTAGTGACTACCCGTACCACCGAATAGATGCTATGGTTGGAACGGAAGGACAATGGAGAAAATCTCAGAGGAATAGTTTCTGACAAAAAGAACTTACTGGCTACTGTATTTAGCTTTGCTGGAGGTTTTCTTTGTTTCATACAAAAAATGTTAGTTATCTTGCCAACAGATGCTAGATTCCTAATGCTAACCCCTTCATAGCACCTGCTATAATGCTGAGCACTTACAGACTTTGAAATAAGACCTTGATATGAATCCATATCCATCACTTACTAGTGTGTGTCTTTGGAAATTCTTCTTAAACCCTCTGAGACTTAGCTTCCTCTTTGTGGACTTGCTGTGGTAAAGGAATAAGTCAACATATGTAAAGCACCTAGCATAATGCTTTGCACATAAACACAATAAACTGTCAATATCACCAGCTCGGGGAGATCACAATACCTGTCCCATAAAGTTTTAAGAATTCATTGAGAAAAGTGTTTAAATCCAAGCACAATATACTTAAAAAATAAGTGGATTTTTTTTACCTACAAGTTTGAACTCCTGAGTATAAATATATATCTTTTTTTTAATGCTTATTTATTTTTGAGAGAGAGAGAGAGAGAGAGAGAGACAGAGCATGAGTGAGGGAGGGGCAGAGAGAGAGGGAGACACAGAATCCGAAGCAGGCTCCAGACTCTGAGCTGTCAGCACAGAGCCCAACACGGGGCTCGAACCCAAGAACTGTGAGTTTATGACCTGAGCGGAAATTGGACGCTTAACTGACTGAGCCACCAAGGCACCCCTGAAGATGTATCTTATATAATGTTTGTCTCCACCATTGTGCTGAGTGTGGAGTTGAATTAAATTCAGAACTGCAGAGAGTTCACCTCAAGACATCAACATATTTTAACCACACTATTTTTAGGCATTACTATGTTATCTCTTACACAGAGCCCTACTGGGAAGGTATCTGAAAAGCATGCGGAAGTATGCCACTGTTAAAGGAATCTTAATGCCAGTCTGAGCCAAGTGAAGATTGTGAAGAGCGATGTCTAACAATCTCTGTGGTCAGACATGTCCTCCAACTCAAGGTATTTTCCTTCTCCTGTTACATCCAACTAGTAATTTATAACTTTACTTCTTCATGAACAAAGACATCAATAAAGGCAGGTTAGAATGACCTGGATTAACAATCAGCCCCAAAAGCTCAGTGGCTTAAAACAGCAAAGATTTATTCCTTGTTCGTGTCTCATGTCCATTTGGAGGCAGTGGGGTCAGGGTAGAGGGATTCACCTAGTCACTAGTCATTCATCCTAGTCACTCAGAGACTCATGGTGATGGAACAGCCACTTTTTTTATCCTAAAATTACCAATCATCATGCACAGGAAAAGAGAAAGATCTGAGGGTCTCCCTGTGAAAACTAAGTGTTCTAGCCTGAAAATGATACATATCATTTCACTTATTCACTGGGCAAAACTGGTCACATGATTTCCTTCCTACTAATAAAAGAGCATGGAAGTGTAAGCCTACCATGTGCCCCACATGGGGTAGAAACAGGAATATTTGGCAAATAGCACTAGTGACTACCACTATCGTTGAACCTGAAGTAGGATTAATTTCCTTGGAATAATGAACAACTAAGTTTGGCCACTTAAGAGAATCTGTTTCTAAAACTACTTTGCATGATTCTATATGTTCCTTATATTGATTAAGTAAACAGATTTTTTTTTCCTTTTTTTAAATTTAAATTTTAGTTAACATACAGCGCAATATTGGTTTCAGGAATAGAATCCAGTGATTCACCACTTACATACAACACCCAGTGTTCATCAACAGGTGCCCACCTTAGTAACCATCACACATCTAGCCCATCTCCCACCTACCTCCCTCTATCAACCCATAGTTCGTTCTCTATCATTAAGAGTCTCTTGTGGTTCGTTTCCCTCTCTTCTCTGTACCCCTTTCCCACATGTTCATTTTCTTTCTCTTTCTTTCTTTCTTTCTTTCTTTCTTTCTTTCTTTCTTTCTTTCATAAATGTTTATTTTTTAAAGACAGAGGGACAGAGCATGAGCAAGGAAGGGGCAGAGAGAGAGAGGGAGACACAGAATCTAAAGCAGGCTCCAGGCTTCACACTGTCAGCACAGAGCCCAATGTGGGGCTCAAACTCATGAGCCCTGAGATCATGACTTGAGCTGAAGTTGGACATTTAACTGACTGAGCTACCCAGGCACTCCCATTTGTTTTGTTTCTTAAATTCCACATGAAATCATATATTTGTCTTTCTGTGATTGACTTTTTTTGCTTAGCATAATACATTCTAGCTCCATCCACATCATTGCAAATGGCAAGATTTCATTTTTTTGATGGCTGAATAATATTCCATTGTATATATACCACATCTTCCTTATCCACTCATCAATCCATGGACATTTGAGCTCTCCCCATAGTTTGACTGTTGTTAATGCTGCTATAAACATTGGGGTGCATATACCCTTTTGAATCTGTATGTTTGTATCCTTTGGGTAAATACCTAATAGCGCAATTGCTATGGTAGTTCCATTTTTAGTTTCTTGAGGAACTTTCATACTGTTCTCTAGAGTGGCTGCACCAGTTTGTATTCCCACCAGCAGTGTAAGAGGGTTCCTCTTTCTCTGTATCCTCACCAACACCTGTTGTTTCTGAAAGTAAACAGACTTCTGAAAGACTTTGAATGTACCACAGAGAGAGGTGAGAGCCACCTGAGATGAGCAGAGCAGTAACTATTTAGCCATGCTCCTCTAATGCTCCATTAATGGTGACATATTACAGAGAACTGCCAATACATCCCTGAAGGACAATTCTTCGGGTAACAAGCCTGGAAGTAAAATACTGTCTGCTATGCACTGACCAAATATGATGCCTTAATGAAAACATCTGTGATTCCTTAAAATATTTCCATTGTCACCAACACCTTCTTATCAATACTTTCCACCACTTTTCATATTCCTAAATATTAAACCTATGAACACCAAGATTCTTGAAGAAGATCCTCTTAGAACTACCAAACGACAGAAGAGTAAAACAAAGAGAACACATACTGGTATTGGAAATGAGAGAATGAGCAGTACCACAGAGGAAAGCTGGTATTTCACTAGGGAGAGGAAGACTGTGTTTAGAGTGGAAAATGGGGGGATACTGAACTTGGGATTTTGGTGCTTGCAGCTCAGCTTTGTAAAGAAACTAAGCTGCTTTATATTTCCCCATTCCTCTCTCATTCCAGGCTAGACACAGAACATTTGCCATTGGGATGACTATTAGCTGCAGCCTCTAGAGAGTTTTGTCAAATTCTGCTGAAACAGCAATTTGTCAAAATAGCTGATGAACATCCTTAGTGTGGTCCTAAGGAGGAGGATGGCTCACCTCATCTGCCCAATATCGATGTTCCCTTTGGTAGTCCAGTCCAAATGGGAGTGCACCAGTGAGGGTATACCAGACCAAAGTCAATGTCATGAGAGTGTCCTTGATCACTGATTATCTGGTGACTTTCTTGTAAGATAATTTGACACCACTGACACACTTGTACACAAACATCTTTCTCAGAGTGCCTCAGACCTTGACTGCTTTAAAAGCATTATGAGGGGCACGTGGGTGGCTCAGTTGGTTAAGCGGCCGACTTCAGCTCAGGTCATGATCTCGCGGTCTGTGAGTTCGAGCCCCGCATCTGGCTCTGTGCTGACAGCTCAGAGCCTGGAGCCTGTTTTGGATTCTGTGTCTCCCTCTCTCTCTGACCCTCCCCCGTTCATGCTCTGTCTCTCTCTGTCTCAAAAATAAGTAAATGTTTAAAAAAAATAAAATAAATAAAATAAAAAAGCATTGTGATAAAAGTTTTAAAAATATTTTAAAAAATAAAAAATAAAAGAATTATAATGTCTTCATTACTTTTATTGTTTTAATGATTTAATAAAGTGATTAAATCTGGTATCGACTTTTGAGTGTTTGTGTGTGTGGTATTTTTGCCAAACTGTAATATTTGTGAGTGAGTGACTCACAAATCCTTTGTCCTTTGAGAAAGGAAAAGAAGTTCAGTGTTTTCATTGTGGTGTTTGTTAATTTTTAAAAAACCACACAGCACTTACACACTACCGTTTATATTTTTATACCTACATCGCACATGATTTGATGAGGGTAAAGCAACTATGTGTTGGAAGAGAGAGAAGAATATGTGATGGCATATACAGACAGAATACACTAAAATGTGCAGCTAAATTATACGTAACCTGGTTTTTGAAGTATCAGATACTCAGGAGTACTTTTAGCACCTTTTCCTTTTTAAAAAAAAAAAAATCTGCCTTGATTCAGCCACATAACTTTAAAACATTCCTCTTATGTTATGGTTATTTTTAATTTGTATTCTGACCCCACACTGTGTTTTATGATGCAGGCTATCAGCTGTGGTTAGCATGTTCTGTTCCAATAACAGAGACCAAATAATTAGTCAAATATGGTTCAGCTGTTACAGTTGTGTGATTTTTTTTTTTTTTTAAGTATCTTAGTCACACCAAATTTCTATGGTCCAAACATTTGCCTGCCATTTGTTTTCTTTTTAGGTTTAGAGTAAATTTGCACTTTTAATCATACATACAGGTCATTTGAGAACTTGTTCTATTATACTTTATTAATGAACTTATAGAAGAATTAATTTAAAAATTTAAAAATTCAAAGATTTTATTCACCTGAATTAGTTTGTGAGGGAACCAGTAAGACATTATTTATTCACCTGAATTAGTTTGTGAGGGAACCAGTAGGATGTTACATGTCTTACACTGGTTTGAAGAAGAATTCAAAGAGTGGATGCATACACAGGCAATCAAGAATTGAATCTGTGAATCTGTTACACTGATGCCAAATTGGTCAACAGTGAGAGGCAATGATAAGCAACCATCCCATCAGACAATTATATACATTACTTTGGTTTTTCTGCAACTTAGAGTTTTGTTTTTTTCAGTAAATATTGTCTTATTTTATGAATAAATAATTTAAAAATTCTGAATTAGTACATATCTGCAAATTTATAAGTGGAAATTTCAATGGAAAACAAATTTTATAAATACCACCAATTAGGTGCCTGGGTGGCTGGGTGGCTCAGTTGGTTGAGCATCCGACTTCAGCTCTGGTCATGATCTTACAGTTCATGAATTCAAACCCCACATCAGGCTCTGTGCAGGCAGTGTGGAGCCTGCTTGGGATTCTCTCTCTCTCCTGTCTCTCTCTCTCTCTCTCTCTCTCTGCCCCTCCCCGACTCATGGTTTCTCTCTCTCAAAATGAGTAATAAACTTTAAAAAAAACACACAACCAGGCAACATAAATGTCTCTTCAAAGAATGAACAGGTTCAAATGCATAAGGAAATGACAGTTTCTTTTTTCTTCTAGTCCTCAGGGAGTGTATCTGCTTTCATGCAAATGATAACACCTAGGGACATATCAGACACTACCTACCAGGACACTTAGTATACTAGTCACTGCATTACTTCACCCAGATGCCCTCAGATTCCTTTTATGAATAATGGGTATCCATCTCCCATTTCTGCATGCTTTACTTCTAAAGGCTGGCATGTGAACGTCTTCAGAGAACTACCCTTAGGCTCCTGGGAACCCTTGTCCAGCTTCCCTGAGAACAGGAAGTACCCAGCAGCCTAAAGCTAATAACTTCTCAGTGCAGAAATATGAAACTTCAGCTCTTTTACCTCAAACTGACCAACTAGCTCTGGCCCCAGGGAGACCAGAGGAGAGAAGAGATGCAAAGCCAGTCATGGTAGGGCTGTGGGGGTGGATATGGACAAGGATGGACACAGAGGGAGGGGAATATCTAGCAAAACACAGTTTTATCTCTCCCTCCCAAATGACTTACACTATATGATTCATTAAGAATAAAGTATCAGGCTGGAGCCATTTTTTTTTTTTTCAGAAACAGAGTGTCATATTTTTAAGGTTTCAAAGAATCAGGCAAGTTGAGGATGTACAGTTATAAGAATATTCAGAAGACCAATTGCCCAGGGGAAGGACTGAAGGAAAGGATTGTTAAGAAGGTCAGAACTAGCAGGGTAATCAACATTAACACACACACACACACACACACACACACACACACACACACACACACTTTGAGAATGACAGGGTATTTGGGGCACAGAGGCAGAAGTTCTGAAATTTAGAAGACATGCTAGTCAAGTCAACAGCACTATGAAATGAACCTGATTTTGAAGCTAGGTCATCCTTAGGTACTTGACTACCATAGCAGGACAGGTGTAAAGACCTTGGGCTCAACTCCTGAAGTTATGCCTCAACAAGATCTTGTACCATTTCCCACCTTTCAACTAATGAAGATTCGAATAACCGCTGAATTGCTGGAGATGCAAGGGAAGCTCATCAGAGCCAGAATTTCTATGAAGTTTCAGTATTTGTTGGTACTTCACACTACAATTGTGTGACACAGAGACTCATGTAGGAACTAGTACAGAATACTGCTTGTGAAGTGATTTGTATGGCTGTATTTTTATCTAAACATATTATTTACATTTATATTAAATTAAATTTAAATTTTTTTCCTAAGCAATCACATTAGCCCCTGAGTATTATAAAGACCAAATAGTTACTGGTGAGAATTATATTACTTGTGATAATCAATTTATTTCTGTTTAAAATAATCTCATACTTGTAGCAGGCCTGAACACAAGGATGCCAACATATGCAATCCTTAGAAACTAGTATCATTTTCTATATTGAAAGTATATAAATGAGGGGTAAATATAACCAAGTTCAAGGTCCGTAAAGTTCAAATGAACAGGAGAAAACACATAAAAATAGACCACACAGGAATTTAAAGTCAAGGAAAAGAGATAGAAGGAAGGAAATATGCCCAAGAAAACAATTACCATTGTTACAGTGATGGAAAATTAAAAAAGAAAAATAGAAAATAAGAAAGAACAAAATAAGAAACTTAATAGAAAAGTAAGAAATTGTGACCCTTTTATGTAAGATTGAAGTCACATATAATTGTCATAGAGAAAATAACTCATAAGACCTTACTAATATGTATTAAAAATAGGAGTAGGCTATTTCTGAACATATAAATAAGCCAAGCCAAGACTATCTTGACTGGTATTGACAAGAATGTCAATCACTGGTATTTACAAAATCCATTTTTTATTTTTTATTTTTTTTTATTTATTTAAAAAAATTTTTTTAATGTTTATTTATTTTTGAGACAGGGAGAGGCAGCATGAATGGGGGAGGGTCAGAGAGAGAGGGAGACACAGAATCTGAAATAGGCTCCAGGCTCTGAGCTGTCAGCACAGAGCCAGACGCGGGGCTCGAACTCACGGACTGCGAGATCATGACCCGAGCCAAAGTCGGACGCTTAACCGACTGAGCCACCCAGGCGCCCCCTAAATCCATTTTTTAAATGAACGAATTGAATGCTTTTGGTAAAAACCTGCCTCTGTATAAAACAGAAGTAAAAACTACATTTGTAGCAGATTTCATTGGGGGATATTCTGTTTTGCAACATGTTGAAAACCAGTTAAAAAAGCAAAAAATAATGACCTACTAACTAAATCAGGTCAATACAAAATAAACCAGCAAATAGACCAAATAGATTTTAAATATGGAGTTCATTATGAAGGACATTTAGAATCCAAGGAGAAATTATCAGACAAATTTTGAGGCTGCCGGGTTGCTTTCAAAGAAATGTAGTATCAGAGTTTATATCTTTTGGCCATTCATAAATAAACAATATAACTTAAATATATAATTTAAACAATATAATTTGTTCATTCATAAATGAACAATATAATTTAAAGGAAGAAACTTATGATCTATGCTTGGTTTTATATTTTGATACTTGGTTTCATATAATTTCATGTTACTACTTCTTCATAACATACATTTCTATAGAAGAGATGCAGAAATTGAGCCCTCCTGAGTAGAGGAAAAAGACAATAATCCTTGAGATTTTTGTCATTACTCACAGGTCTCAACATGCTTTAACAGGATTACAATATTCACCTGTGGAGTACACGACCTGTATTGCACATGACATCTATGTTACCAGAAGGGATTTGGAGAAGACATCACAGCTCCCAATTTATATATGCCACAAGGACCAACTCTCCAGTTATGAGCTTTGCTTTCTTCTCTTGCCTCTTATTGGATGCCACATTCCATTCTCCCTCTTAGAATCAGAATCCCACCCCTCTCTGGTATTACTCTACTCAAACTGGGCTAACTGAAAGTCTAACCATTTCATAGCTTATGCTCAAAATCATGAATAAGTGTTCATGTTTTTAAGCATATCCTGCCTTAGTAAGCAAAAATAAAATCTATAATGGGATAAGTATTGGGTTTTCCAGAAGTGGTGATGAGATCATTCAATCCATCCCCACCCATTATCCAATCACAGAGTATCAAAGGCCTAGATACCCAAGAGGCCTTAGGTTGGGACAACATAAACATAGAACAGAAGGAAGCTTGCAGGGGTGTTAGGAGAAAGGGTGATAATCCCCAAGCACAGCTCATAAATACTTACTTTAACCAATAGACTTAAAGGAGACAGACTGAGGGTGACAATGATGACATAAATGTGTCATTACTATTTCTAGAAAGTGGTGTGTTTAGAAACAGCGATAGAAATATTAATAAAGACAAAACCCATCAATCCTCTCATCCACATTCTAAATTAATAACAAATATTAGCAAGTTCCTTTGAGCAAGCATTGACTCCTATTCCACAAATGCTCTCTCATCTCATACTTTGTTCTTCATTCCTGTCTTTCCTTATCTCTCTCTGCTCAGCACTCACTTTCTTATTTCTGTTCTCTTGTTCTATTCTCCTCCCTCCTTCCTTCTTGCTCTTTTCTTTTGAAACACAAATGTTTTCTACCATTTGATGCCAGTAGCTCTCATGAAGCATGTCTTTGTCACGTCTGAAGGACCACTATTACCTCAACTTCCTCAGCCACAGTATGTGCCCATCCTTACGTGTAGGACAGAGGTGGTACCTAACAAATTAATAGGACACATTTGAACATAAGCCACTTCACAAGATACACATTTTAACAAATCAAAGCCACACTGAGATACCACCTCACACCAGTCAGAGTGGCTAAAATTAACAAATCAGGAAACTACCCATGCTGGTGAGGATGTGGAGAAATGGGAACCCTCTTTCACTGTTGCTGGGAATGCAAACTGGTGCAGCCACTCTGGAAAACAGTGTGGAGATTCCTCAAAAAATTGAAAATAGATCTACCCTATGACCCAGCAATACTACTATATGTTTTCACTCATATGTGGATCCTGAGAAACTTAACATAAGACCATGGGGGAGGGGAAGGGGGTAAAAAAAGTTACAGAGAGAGAGGGAGGCAAACCATAAAAGACTCTTAAATACAGAGAACGAACTGAGGGTTGATGGCGGGGTGGAGGCGGGGAAGAGGGGAAAGTGGGTGATGGGCATTGAGGAGGCCACCTGTTGGGATGAGCACTGGGTATTGTATGGAAACCAATTTGACAATAAATTATATTTAATATAAAAAAGATACACATTTTAGCTTAAAAGAGTATATCTGTTTAGCATTGCCTGAATTGCACCTGAATTCTTACCACTATCCTTATCCTTCTTTTATCTGCTTTTTTATCTGTTTTATCTGCTTCTTTTCTGTCTGCCAGTGAGGATATCATTAAAAAAAAAAAATTTTTTTTTAACGTTTATTTATTTTTGAGACAGAGAGAGACAGAGCATGAATGGGGGAGGGTCAGAGAGAGGGAGACACAGAACCCAAAACAGGCTCCAGGCTCTGAGCTGTCAGTACAGAGCCTGACGCAGGGCTCGAACTCACTGACCGTGAGATCATGACTTGAGCCGAAGTCGGCCGCTTAACCGACTGAGCCACCCAGGCGCCCCGAGGATGTCATTTTTTATCTGTTTTCTCAGTTTCTACTAGTGCATGTGGAACAGCCATTTCCACTTAGAGGCAGTACAGGGTAGTGGCTGAGAATACAGACTCTGGAGGCAAAGCTTGTGGATTTAAACTCGACTCCATCACTAAGCACTGTGTGACTTCAGACAAGCTACCTTAATGGAACCTATTTCCTATAGCTATGGGGGGATTAAATGAATTAATACATGCAAACCTGAGCACACAGGAAGAAATCCCTCTGTATATATTCAATGTTACTCTGTAGAGGTAAAAATACTGGGTCGAGGGATATAGGATGGTAGGGACTTTAATAGTACAATAAGCCTATAAAGTAGTATAGGATTGTTCAAATGAAATCTCATGTAACCTGGATTCAGTAAGTAAGACTAAGCCATCAATATACAATTTAGAACATGAAGCAGAACCTGGGGTACTTTGTAAGGACCTGGAGCTAGGCATAGGTGTGAGGGGTGATACAGACTATTTGAAAAGTCACAGAATGTATAATAAAAGACACTGAAAGGACATATGGAGGCCACATCTAGATTCTAGAACAAACCAGAAAATCCAAATGAAGAGTCATTCTGAAAAGGAGGGGACAGAACTAGCCTCAGACCAGCAGAAAACAATCAACAACATTAAGACCAGCAGGAAGTGAAAGTAAGGATGAAACTTGGAGAAATTGTTTGAGACCCTGAAGTAAAAACTTTGGTCTCATCCATTGATGAGGAAGTGGTTGGAAAGATTCTGTGCCCAGAATCAGTGTTCTTTATAGTATTCCAGTTCTGATATTGCTATTAATTAGCTACAAGGCCATGAGCAATACAAGCAACCACCCTGTGACACAATTTCAAGATCGATAAAGTCTCTTCCAACTGCAATGCAATTCATTCATTCAACAAGCATGGGTGGGAAATGGTGCCAGCCAGAACACTGCCTCTCAGGGCAGAGCTCCTAGAAGCAAATAATCTCTGTCCTGTGTGGCCAAGGCATTTTTCAGATTGCTGTTTCAACACTGTTCTACCCCTGGGTTATCTGCCTGCCTTCTTTCCAAGAGCAGCACCATGTCCTCTGGGCTCTATCCCAGCCAAGCCTGCTGCCCTTTAACACTCCAGTGGTGTGAGCAGGGGCCTGAACTGGTCTTCTGGGGTCATGGTGGGCACCACACTGGGACTGAGTCAAGCTTGACTGAGAAGGGCAGTCCCACCAGAGCACAGTCGGGTGGAGCTTCCTATAAGCATTCTGGCAGCCAGTGTTGGCATTGTGTTGCCTCCTGCCACTGGCTCAGTGTTTATGGTGAGGGGTGGGGAAGGGAAATGGCACCAGCCACCTCCACTATTACGGGAGAGGCATCTCCATGAATGTTGCCTTCCAGGGATGCTTTCCAAGACCAGCGAATAATCTCCCCACAGTGCGCCGCAGGCATTCCTCAGGTCACTGTTTCCATCCTGTCTGCCCCAGCGTGGTTTGCCTGCTTTCTCTCCAGGAGCAGCACAGTGCCCTTCAGTCTCTATCCCAGCCAAGCCTGCGGACTTTTAAAACTCCAGGCTTTGATTGCAAGAACTCATAAGATTCAGCCCCTCTCATTTTCCTACCCAATGGCTTTGGAGAAATGTTCTCCTTATGTGTTCTCCTGTGTGCTCCTCTCTCATTTGCTCTTCTCTGTGACCATGGCTCCCCCTGACCCCCCGCAGCACCCACGATCTGTGATCCATTTCTCCCCCAAACCATGTCTGCGCTTCCTACCTTCTTCTATGGGGCCTCTTCTCTCCCTCCAGTTGTGGAGTGTGTTCTTCAGGCCAATTTCTGGGGTATTTAGGATGATCTGATAGTTATCTAGTCGTATTCGTGGGATGAGATAAGCCCAGGGTCCTCCTACTCCACTTTAATCTTTTCCCTCCTCTGCACCTTATAATAAATACAGAGCCACCTGAAGGAAGCATCTCAGTGCCATCACTGGCTGCCTACCTTGTTTACATCAAGTCCTAGCACCTCTACACCCACACTCAGTCCCCATGTTGCAGGCCCTTCCCCCAGAAGACTGGCACAAACCCCTGTCAACACCACTTCTCCCAACCAGAGAGTTCTTCAGGGCCTCAATTCTGGTGGAGTTGGTGTCAGGTCTCCTTTCACAAGCAGACAAGAGCACAACTAGTTAAAACTCACCACATTCAGGCCAGGGACCAAACACTACTCACAGCAGACACAGAGAGCCTCTCTCTGCAGAGACTGGCCTGAAGGATAGAGTAGCCAAAACACAACAGCAGAGCACAGGCAGCACATACCAGAGACTCTTCCTGAAGCACCAGGCCCTGGGCAGAACATGCCCTCTTCTTCATAAGGCCATTACTCTCAGGAGCAGGAGACATAACTGGCTTTTCTAATATACAGAAGGCACAGAGACTTAGACAAAATGCTAAGATGGAGAAATTTATCCCGAATGAAAGAACTAGATAAGGCCACAGCCAGAGATCAAAGCAAAACAGATATAAAAAACATGCTTGATGGAGAATTTAAAGGAATACTCATAAGGATACTCACTGGGCTTGAGAAAGGAATAGAAGCTAACAGTGAGACCCTTACCGCAGAAATAAGAGTTAGAAAAGAATCAATCAGAGATGAAGAAAACAACAAATGAGATAGGAAAAAGGCTTGATGCAATGGAGAGCAGGCTGAAAGAAGCAGAGGAATGAATTAGTGATCTAGAAGACAAAATAATAAAGCTGAACAAAAGAAAAAAAGAAAAATTGTGCAACATAAGAATAGATTTAGGGAATTCAGTTACTCCATCAAACATAATAATATTCATATTATAGGAATCCCTGAAGAAGAAGAAAGAGAAAAGAGGGCAGAAAATTTATTTCAAGGAATAATAGCAGAGAACTTCCCTAATCTGGAGAAGGAAACAAACATCCAGATCCTGGAGGTATAGAGAATTCCCATCAAAATCAACAAAAGCAGGCCAACCCTAAGATATTTTGTAATTAACTTTGCAAAATATAGTGATAAAGGAAGGATCTTAAAAGCAGAAAGACAAAAGAACTCTAACTTACAAGGGAATACCCATAAGGCTAGTTGGATATTTCTCAACAGAAACTTGGCAAGCCAGAAAAGAGTGGCATGATATATTCAAAGTGCTGAATGGGAAAAATCTGCAGCCAAGAATACTCTATCCAGCAAGGCTGCCTTTCAGAATAGAAGGAGAAATAAAGAGTTTCCCAGACAAACAAACACTAAGGGAGTTCATGACCACAAAACCAGCCCTGAAAGAAATATTAAAGGGGACTCTTTGAGTGCAAAAGAGAGACCAAAAGTGACAAAGCCAAGAAAGGTTCAAAGAAAAACTCCAAATGACAACAAAATAGGTAATAAAATGGCAATAAATACATATCTATCAATAATCATTTTGAATGTAAATGGACTAAGCATTCCAATCAAAAGACATAGGGTGTCAGAATGGATAAACAACAACAACAAAAACAAAAACAAAAACCAAGACCAGTTTATATTCTGCCTACAAGAGACTCATTTTAGACCTAAAGACACCTGCAGACTGAAAGTGAGGGGAGGAAGAAACATTTATCATTCAAATGGATGTCAAAAGAAATTTGGAGTAGCCATACTTATATCAAACAAACTAGATTTTTTGTTCTTGTACTGTTTTTCTCCTGCTTTGGTATTAGGGTAGTACTAGCTTCGTGGATGATTTTGAATGTATTCCTTCTATTCCATTATTTGTAAGATTTTGATAAAGATTGTCATTAATTATTTTGTTAAATGTTTGGTAGAATTCACCAAAGAAACCATGTGGTCTTGGGCTTTTCTGTGCTGGAAGATTTTTTATTCCTAATTCAACTCTCATTTTTGTCAGTGGTCAAAGAAGATTTCATATTTCTTAGATTCAAGATTCATGATTAAATCGTGGCAACTTTGTGTTTTTAGGAATTATATGGTTTTTTTTCTAAGCTATCTGATTTGTCAGCATATAAGTATTTATAGTAATCTGTCATCACACTGCATTTCTGTGGCTATCTATTGTATTATTTTCTCTTCCATTTCTCATTTTGGTTTTTGACTGTTCTCTTTTTTTCTTAGTTAATGTAAAGAATCGCCAATTTGTTTACTTTTTTTGGAAAAACTGGTCATTACACTCAGTGTTGTGCTATTGTTTATTCTGGTCTCTATTTTATTTATTTCTGATTTTTCTTTGTTATTTCCTTTCTCTACTAAATTTCAGCTAAGTGTCTTCTTTTTCTAGTTCTTTATGGTGTAATTTTAAGTTGTTGACTTGAACTTTTTTCTTAATACAAACATTTATAGCATAAATTTCACACTGACATCTGCTTTTGCTTCATTCCATAGGTTTTAGAATATTGTTTTCTTTTTCTTTTGTTTTGAGACATATTTTGATTTGCCAGTTGATTTCTTATTTGACCTATTGTTTGTGCAGTAGCGTGTTGTTTAATGTTTACATATTAAATCATGAGTGGAGTAAATCAGGTCCTGAGCTGGGCACTAGGAATGCTGCAGTGAACAAGACAAACATTGCCCCTGCCTCCCCAAAGCTGTAGTCTAATGGGAGGGATTAGGCTCCATGTTTGAAAAATGGAGCTTATGATGGGGGTGGGGGTGGGTAAACCTCCCTAGTCCAAGGAAGCTTTTCCTGAAAAATTGACATTTAAACTGAGAACTGAAAGATTATAGCGTTTAGAGCAATGATAATGCTCTAGGTAGAAAAAGCAACAAATAAAAAGGCCCCCAGATGAAAGGAGATTGAGACATTCAAAGAATTAAAAGAAAGCTAGCAAAGATAGAACACGGAACAAGGAGGAATGGAAGGAAGTGAGGCTGGAAAGCAGTGTCATCCTAAGGGTGCTGTCAGCTCCCCAAACTGCCCCACATAAATAGGAAAGGCAATATGTTTGCTGTTTTATCACATCTTCTAAAAAAGTCTCTTGGCCTCACTTTCCACATCACTGCTCCTAATAGAACTCTAGAAACACAATTGCCAGAGTGGTAGGCAGATGTCTGGAGGATCTCAAAGGTTTTGTGAGTATTTAGGTCTTTATCCTAATAACAATGAGCAACGATTAAAGTGTTTTAAACAGGGGTATGAGATGATCACATATTCACTTTAATATCATTTAACAGCCCTGCAGAGGATACATCGGAGGGGACATAAGAGTAATTAGCAGTATCATGAGCAATAGATGATAGTGATATAGATCAGGGTAGTAGCTGCAGAACTGGAGAGAAATGGATGAAGTATAGATGGACATAATCAATTTTTAGTATATGTGGTATATGTGCTGCTGAAGCAAGCACCAGATGGACATATTCAAGAGGTACAAGAATAATTGATTCAGTGTGGAAGATAGGGGATGTAGATGATTTAAAAATATTTCCTGAGGCTCCTATTAAATAAAGACTCCTGTTTTATAAAATTATTCATTCATCTTAATTTATTCAACCAAACCTTTTCAGTGCTCTATACATCTAAGGCATGGTTCTATCATAGTATAATGATATTATACAAGCTAAACTTAAGAGTAGTAGCCACTGATCTAGTCTGAGTTCACATCAGAAATAGGGATCACCAAAAAATAACACTAAGAAGTTCCATAACCAAGGGCTTAGAAGAAGGAAGTACAAAAGTGTTCTATCTACTGTATCAATTTGACTGAATGGCAAGCTGCAGATGGATGGCCTGTATCAGATAGCTTCTGCTGCACAGATAATCTAAGAATAAAATATGCCTTCTTAAAATAAAATTTTAAAAAAGGTTAATGACTTCCAACTTTGGTATCATTAATACCCAGATCTAACCAAAATGGGTTAATCATGCTGGGAATTGATTGATGACTGATTTCAATTTGGACAGTTTCCATTTTAGTAAGAGAGACTCAGCAACATTTTATTTGGTGAAGACTATCAGGCTAAATATTAATTTTTAATAGGGAAGATTAAAATAAATGTCTCTAACATCTGACTATCAAGTGGAAATCAAAACTTCTAAGTATAAACCCAGTGTCATAGTTTGGTCCTGTGTTGAGTTCCTAAGGGAGACTTTATGGTCTTTCAACTGATCCTTGCTTCCAAGTTGATTCCAAGTGGCTGATTGGTCTCTTCAAGGGATGGGGCTGAATATGGGGCACAGTTGCTGGAAAGTTGGACATTTGACAGCAATACTACTTAGATCAGCTACTGAATGGGAGCCACCTAAGCCCTGCACATAGGCCTTCATCACTGTCAACATGTCTACTCCATTCACATGTCCATTGCGTTAGCCTAGGAGTGGCAGTTGACAGGCTGGATGATGCCAACTGACTGAATCATTCAGTCTCCTTGGTCATTTAGTGCCTCTTCTGTAACAGGTAATATCTGTTAGATGCTAATATGTGATAAAAAGATCTTCAGATTTCATACTCACTTCCTTAGGATATCCACATGCTTCTCCTCCAGACTTCCTTATTCCTGATTTTCAAATATTTCTTTTTCCAGGCCGTTAAATATGCAGCAAAGCAATTCACCATTATCCATGAGTCTATGTGTACTCTTATTTGGGGCCACTTCTACACAAAGAAAAGTATGCACTTCACAAAGCTATGCCCAGTGGGAGGGTTTCCCCTGGTTGCTGAATGTTAGGGCCACCCCTTAATAGGACCTAGGGCTTCCATAGTCCTTTTTTAGCTCATACCCACATGTTGAGCCAACATATCCATAAAGGGAATATCTTATCCCTCCACCTACTGTGGCTATAGATGTAAGGTTAAGGCTCACACAACAGTGTTTAGTGATATAAGGCTGTGGGACACTTAGTCATGTACTTAGTTGTGCCCAGACCCATTCTCATGGCTGCTTCCAGATGGTCTATTTCTATCTTACAGTGAATTGTTGCTGGGTCCACTTGATATTTTGACTTGGTGGTTTTGACAAAATTCAACTTGTGACAAGCAATTCTGGCTACCTGGTTACTTGTTACTTCATGGTCAGATCCTCTGTCTTTAGTGTGTCTGGTAACATGCTTGGAGCTGTTTTCTGAATGATGTACAATTTCCCCTGTTGATGGCATGATTTTGCTGTAGAACCGTAGGGCTCTATGTTAAGATTCTCCTAACTCTGGTGCAACAACTCATCAGAACAACCACAAGGGATATTTTATAAACATCTCTTTCAAACCAAAAGATGAATGTAAGAGGTTAGCTTTTTTATTAGATGGGTAAAACATGGATCTGGTATTTTATACTTGCATATAGGCTGGCCACTTTACAATGAGCAGTATTTCAATATTTGGACAGTGTCAGTTAACACTGAATTTTAACTTTTGTATGATTAAACTCATTTTCATAAATGTCTAATGTTTTTGTCTCTCTTCCAATTACCCCCTTTCAATCCCGTAACCTACCACCAACACCACCACCATCACCATTATCCTATTTGCTAAAAGAAATGGAAAAGTATGATTTTATCTTAATTTTATGCTTCAGCAGTTAGAAATTGATTTGTATTTAATACAGAAATTGTCATGACAATTTGATGTTATTGGTTAGGTGGTGGTCACTTTTTTTTTTTTTTTTGTATATGCCTAGGTATGATGGTTGCTATAACAACAGAACAAGAAGCAGAACCATAGATTTTTAACAGATCTGCTGATGCTTATGAAAAGGCCTTATGGGACAAACTTTCACAAAAAAGCTCATAGGCTTAATTATTTAAATTGTTGGGTATTTGTAGGAATAGGCTGTAACTCTATTCCACAAACGTGAAGGCAGTAATCAGTCTGTCACTACGGGCTGAGCACCCATAGCTCTATTCTAGGCTTATAATTTCTGAGTTATTTTGTACAATTTAATGGAGTTCCAGTGATTCAGTACTGACTGATCCCTGTTCATGAGGGGTAGTCAGGATCTCCCCAAGTGCTCTTTGAGGATTTTAACAGGAAGAAAAGAGAAGAGGAATTGTAACTAATTTTCAAAAAAAGATGATTCTTTTAGTAAAGTAGGAACACATAAAAGTTTAAAAAACACAGCATAAAAAGGAGTTTTTTGTTTTATGATGACTCTGAGATTCTATTCTGTGCTAATTTCCCTATGCATGGCTTAGAGCATGAAAAAATGTGTAGACTTTTTATATTTGAAGAAATCATGATTTCTTCAAGGAAAGAAATGGGTGTTGGGCACTAATGAGTGTGTGTGTGTGTGTGTATGTGTGTATACATGTATATATATATCTGTGTATATATATACATGTATATATGTGTATATACATGTATATATATGTACATATGTATATATATATATATATATATATATATATATATATATGGCAGGCCCCTTGACTTCTTAAGAGACTACTTTATGCTGTTTTCATATCACTTAGACTTCAAAGTCATTTCTCCCTTTTTTTCTGTCAATTACTGATAATAGAGGTATGGATTTTCTATATATTGTAAACATGTTGAGTAATTAAATATCTTACTTTGGTCAGTAATATCATGGTTCCTAAAATAACCCTTATTGGGTGTCTCTGGGAAATGTTCCTGGGGCATCAAAATTCTGTCATTCACCTTTTATAGAAAACCTATGAGTCTGGCACATACCAAAAAAAAAAAAAAAAAAAAAAAAAAGCAGCAAAATAAAAAGTTGATGAATGTTCAAATTAGTGAGAGTTATTACTACAATATTAAAATCAGTGCGAAAGTTATTTTATCACCTGGCAGTTCCTCATTGCTACTACAGATCAAGCTTGCAATCTGGTGGTAGATGTAAGATATAGTTTATGGATAAGAAACTAAGGAAGAACACCTGGATGGCTCAGCCAGGAGAACATGCAATTCTTGATCTTGGGGTGCTGATTCAGTGGAGTTCCAGTATTTCAGTACTGATTGATCCCTGTTCATGCAGGGTAGTCAGGGTCTCCCTAAGTGCTCTTCAAGGATTCTGACAGGATGAAAAGAGAAGAGGAATTGTAAGTAATTTTCAAAAAAGAGATGATTCTTCCAGTAAAGTAGGAACACAGAAAATCTAAAAAATCGCAACATAAAAAGGTGTGTGGAGTAGTGAGAGATGAGACTTAAGCATAAAACATTTTAGTGGTATTTAGAAGATGCGAAGTTTATTTTAAAAAGATGAAAATGTGTAAACAGAGAGGTAAGAGGACAATCAGAAGAGGATTGTGCCATGAAAGACAAAGTAAGAGCAAAAAGATGAAAAAAGTATTACCAGAGGCAGGATTAGTGGAAAAGGAAGAGAAGGTGCAGTAATTATTCAGGAAATAATCAAGTGATTAATGTTCCTGACTCTAGTGATCTTCCTTCATAAGAAGCAGGCCTGATTCCAGTACCAATTAATTAAGAATCCTTGGGGGAGGAGCCAAGATGGCGGAAGAGCATGGAAGTCTTTTGTGTGTCTCGAGTCCATGAAATAAAACCAGACCAACACTAAACCATCCTACACATCTAGAAAACTGATTGGAGGATTAACACAACAATCTGCACAACCTGAACCACAGAATTCAGCAGGTATGTGGTGCGGAGAGGTGAACTTGGGGAGAGAGAAGCCGGTGTCAGGCAGGGAGCCACCTTTGCAGGCGGAGAGGATGGAGACCAGGGCATGAGAGAATAAGGGAAAAGCACCCCTCCCCAAAAGCAGCTGGAGAGAAAGTGGAAAATTGGAAACAGCCGCAGGGACTAAACTAAAAAGGGAGAAAGAAGAAAGGAGAGGGTTTACATTCCATTAAACTGTAAACAAGGGGACCACAGTTGGCAACTCCGCAGCTAGATACCTGACAGTGCTCTGATGGGAAGGGCGAATCTCCAGGAACAGAGTGGGATCCAGGAAGTTGTCAGGCCACACGGGGAAAAGCAGTTCCACTGCTGGAAGGACATTTGGTAGAGACTGTTGAAGCCATCTGGTCCCAGCAGACCCCAGAAAACAGCCACATTCACTGGTGCTGGAATAAGGTCCTTAAGGGTGAAGGCTGGTGCCAGACATGTGCCAGATTTTCCATAGTCCCTGGAACACTGCTGCTACATATCTTGTGAACTTTTTCTGGGGTGGTCTGGCACCTGGCTGCAGTCTTGGGGCACCAGCAGCAGCAGGGTCCAGCAAGCATTCCTGGGTGCAGCTGACATTCGGCCATTGCTCATTTAGCCATTGCTCAGTGAGACCCTCCCACAGAGGGGCAGAACAGGTCAAAGCCACAGTCCTTCAGAAGTAAGGGGCCGGGGAAAACAGCCACATCTGAGACAAAACTCGGAAAGAGTTACTGCCTGGGGCCTGATCATGGAGAGTGAAAAAGCGGGGAGTGGATGAAAGCTGAAGACAGAGGTCAGGTGCGCGATTACTGATCCGGGAGAACAGAGTTCCAATACTGGGTGATGCCATTTTCACCACTCCCATGCATGCGCATATGCACCTACGAGCGCCAAAACAATCCACCCCAGTAGGCTGGCAGTGCCAACTAGTGGAGAATGGAGCTGTTACACTGAGCCCCGCCCAACTGGGCCAACCTCCCTCTTCAAGAACACAAGTCTCACCACCTACTTAGTTTATGGACTATAAAGTGCTACATAGTCTGGCTTCTAGGGAAAAAGAAATAATTTCAGTCCTATTTCAACCTATTAGCAGATCCATCTATTCAGTTTTCTATTTTTTTTCTCTTTTACACTATTCTTTTTCTTGAATACAGAAAGAGAAAAAAATTCATTTTTATTTTCAATTTTTATTACAAAGATTTTCTTTAAATTTTTTACTATATTTTTTTACTTTTGTTTAACTTTTTTCAATTTCTATCTTCCATCATTCTATTTTAGTCTACTTCAGTGTATTCACCTTTTCAAATATTCAAACGATTTCCTTGTTTTCTTTTTTATTTTTCTTCTTTCTCTTTTTTTGTGTCTTTTCTTTTTCTTGAATGCAGAATACTTTCAATTTCTATTAAAAATATTTTTCTTGGGGCGCCTGGGTGGCGCAGTCGGTTAAGCGTCCGACTTCAGCCAGGTCACGATCTCGCGGTCCGTGAGTTCGAGCCCCGCGTCAGGCTCTGGGCTGATGGCTCAGAGCCTGGAGCCTGTTTCTGATTCTGTGTCTCCCTCTCTCTCTGCCCCTCCCCTGTTCATGCTCTGTCTCTCTCTGTCCCAAAAATAAATAAAAAACGTTGAAAAAAAATTAAAAAAAAATATTTTTCTTATTTTTCTATATTTTTTGATTTATGTAAATTTTTTCAAATTCTATTTTACTCCCATTATTTTATTTTAGGCTACTACAGTGTATTCACTTTTTCAAATTTTTAAATGATTTCTTTTTTTCCCTTTTTCCCTTCTTTTCTTTTTCTTGAATACAGAAAGAAAAAAAATTCATTTTTATTTTTAATTTTTATTAAAAATATTTTTAATTTTTTCCTACTGTATTCTTTACTTTTGTATATATTTTTTCAAATTCTATTTTACTCCCATCATCTCATTTTAGTCTACTTCAATGTATTCATCTTTTTCAAATTCTCATATGATTCCCTTCCTCCCCCCCTTATTTTTTCTCTAATCTGTCAAACCACTTTCAATACTCAAACCAAAACACACCTAGGATCTAACATCATTTATTAGACTTCTTTGTGTGTGTGTATTTTTAATTTTTTAATTTTAACATTTTTTTAATTTTAATTTTTTTAATTTTAATTTTTCTACCTCATTAATACCTTTTCTCCCTTCAAAATGACAAAACAAAGGAATTCACTCCAGAAGAAAGAGCACGAAGAAACAACAGCCAGGGATTTAACCAACACAGATACAAGCAAGATGTCTGAACCAGAATTTAGAATCACGATAATAAGAATACTAGCTGGAGTCGAACATAGATTAGAATCCCTTTCTGCAGATATAAGAAGTAAAAAATAGCCAGAATGAAATTAAAAATGCTATAACTGAGCAATAATCATGGATGGATAGAGTGGCGGCAAGGATGGATGAGGCAGAACAGACAATCAGCAATATAGAGGACAAACTTACAGAGAATAACAAAGCAGAAAAAAAGAGGGAGATTAAGGCAAAAGAGCACGATTTAAAAATTAGACAAATCAGTGACTCATTAAAAAGAAATAACATCAGAATCATAGGGGTCCCAGAGAGGAAGAGAGAGAAATAGAGGTGGAAGTGTTATGTGAGCAAATCATAGCGGAAAACTTTCCTAACCTGGGGAACGACACAGACATCAAAATCCAGGAAGCACAGAGCACCCCCATTAGATTCAACAAAAACTGACCATCAACAAGGCATATCATAGTCAAATTCACAAAATGCTCAGGCAAGGAGAGAATCATGAAAGCAGCAAGGGAAAAAAAAGTCCCTAACCTACAAGGGAGGACAGATCAGGTTTGCAGCAGACCTATCCACAGAAACTTGGCAGGCCAGAAAGGAGTGGCGGGATATATTCAATGTGCTGAATCAGAAATATATGCAGCCAAGGATTCTTTATCCAGCAAGGAGTTCATTCAAAATAGAAGGAAAGATAAAAAGCTTCCCAAACAAAAATTAAAGGAGTTTGTGACCACTAAACCAGCCCTGCAAGAAATCTTAAGGGGGACTCTGAGGGGAGAAAAGATGAATATAAATACATATATATATATACATATATGTATATATATATATGTATATATATACGTATATATATATACATATATATATACACATATATATGTATATATATACGTATATATATACATATATATATATAGAGAGAGAGAGAAATAAACAAATACCAAAAGCAACAAAGATTAGAAAGGACCAGAAAACACCACCAGAAACTCCAACTCTACAAGCATCATAATGACAATAAATTCATACCTTTCAGTACTCACTCTAAATGTCAATGGACTCAATGCTCCAATCAAAAAACCTAGGGTAACAGAATGGATAAGAAAAAAAGATCCATGTATATGCTGTTTATAAGAGACGCACTTTAGACCTAAAGACACCTTCAGATTGAAAACAAAGCAATGGAGAACCATCTATCATGCTAATGGTCAACAAAAGAAAGCCAGAGGAGCCATACTTCTATCAGACAATCTAGACTTTAAAAGAAAGACTGCATCAAGAGATGCAGAAGGGCATTATATCATAATCCACAGGTATATCGACCAAGAAGACCTAACAATTGTAAACATTTATGTACCAAATGTGGCAACACCCAAATATATAAATCAATTAATCACAAACATAAAGAAACTCATTGCGGGGCGCCTGGGTGGCTCAGTCGGTTGAGCGTCCGACTTCAGCTCAGGTCGCGATCTCACGGACCGTGAGTTCGAGCCCCGCGTCGGGCTCTGGGCTGATGGCTCAGAGCCTGGAGCCTGCTTCCAGTTCTGTGTCTCCCTCTCTCTCTGCCCCTCCCCCGTTCATGCTCTGTCTCTCTCTGTCTCAAAAATAAATAAACGTTAAAAAAAAAAATTAAAAAAAAAAAAAAAAAAGAAACTCATCGCTAGTAATACCATAATAGTAGGAGACTTCAACACCCTGCTCACAACAATGGACAGATCATCTAATCAAAAAATCAACAAGGAAACAATGGCTTTGAATGACACACTGGACCAGATGGACTTAACAGATATGTTCAGAACATTTCATCCTAAAGCAGCAGAATATACATTCTTCTGCAGTGCACATGGAACATTCTCCAGAATAGACCATATATGGGACACATATCAGCCCTAAGTAAGTGCAAAAATATCGAGATCATACCGTGCATATTTTCAGACCACAATGCTATGAAACTCAAAATCAACCACAAGAAAAAATTTGGAAAGGTAACAAATACTTGGAGACTGGAGAACATCTTACTAAAGAATGAATGGACTAATCAAGAAATTAAAGAGGAAATTAAAAAGTATATGGAAGCCAATGAATATGATAACATCACAACCCAAAACCTCTGGGACGCCGCAAAGGCGGTCATAAGAGGAAAGTATATAGCCTTCCTAAAGAAGGCTTTCCTAAAGAAGGAAGAAAGATCTGACACACAACCTAGCCTTACACCTTAAGGAGCTGGAAGAAGAACAGCAAATAAAACCCAAAACCAGCAGAACAGGAAATAATAAAGACTAGAGCAGAAATTAATGCTATCAAAACCAAAAAAAAAAAACAACAAAAAAAAAACCAAACCCAAAACACAGTAGAACAGATCAATGAAACCAGAAGCTGGTTCTTTGAAAGAATTAACAAAATTGATAAACCCCTAGCCAGTTTGATCAAAAAGAAAAAGGAAAGGGCCCAAATAAATAAAATCAAGAATGAAAGAGAGATCACAACCAACACAGCAGAAATAAAAACAATAATAAGAGAATATTATGAGCAATTATATGGCAATAAAATGGGGAATCCTGAAGAAATGGACAAATCCCTAGAAACATATACACTACCAAAACTGAAACAGGAAGAAATAGAAAATTTGAACAGACCCACAACCAGTAAGGAAATCAAATTAGTAATCAAAAATCTGCAAAAAAAAAAAAAAAAAAAAAA